>NC_088235.1:1421635-1461635 GCF_036934945.1 Oncorhynchus masou masou
GACAGGTCTTTCTGCAGAGACTCCTGGGAGAATTCCTCCAACTAAACAGACAGGTCTTTCTCCTGAGACTCCTGGGAGAATTCCTCCAACTAAACAGACAGGTCTTTCTCCAGAGACTACTAGGTGAATTCCTCCATAATATCAGATTGGCAGAGCAGGAAATGACACCATAATGGAGTGAGGATCACCAGAACCTTCATTTGACCGTGTCACCTGACGAGCCAGTGACCACAGATATGTAATCATGTGTGTACGGGGGTGTGTCCACTGACCTGGTAGGGCTGGTATGCTCCGTGGTCAGACAGGAAGTCCAGTTGTCTGTCAGAGAAGAACTCTACAGCCGTGATGGAACCCAGAGTAGCCTTCCCCACCAGAGGTCTGAACGTCTGAAACAACAAAACCACTAACCGTTAGAGCCTTCAACGTCTTTTGTTTTCCAACTCTCATCTGTACAAATCATTCCCACGTGTTTCCTAGAGGGTGGAGGGAAAACAGGCAGAATCTCCCCAGCACTGAAGGTCTGAAACATTAAGATTTAAAACATTTAGTCAGGGGAAAACGTCTGCACAATTAACAACTGTTTGGAGGGATAATAATAATAATGATAATGATTTTAATAATGATAATGATTTTAATAATGATAATGATTTTAATAATGATGATGATTTTAATAATGATAATAATAAATAATAATATGATGATAATGATGTTGATAATGATAATGATAATAATAAATAATAATATGATGATAATGATGTTGATAATGATGTTGATAATGATGATGAAAGTCAAAGACAGAAACAGACAGAAAACTAAAGAGAGGAACACTGCCGCAGAGAGCTGCTGCTATCAGACAGTTCTAAGGCAGCCTGTCACTCTGAGGTGCCTCTTCCTCCTCCTCCTCCTCCTCCTATCCCCCCCCCGCTGATCACCCATCTCTGATGTCACTGTCTATCAGCCTCCCTGCAGGGCTCAACTCTCTCATCTTCCCTCCATCTCACTGCTGCAGCAACACATACAGTCACACAGCCACTCAGATGCATTCCAACTGCTACAGTACGGGACCAGACCATCACATGGCCTGGGTGTGGGTCTGAGTAGGGAGGATTCTGTCAGAGCAGGGTACGGGACCAGACCATCACATGGCCTGGGTGTGAGTCTGAGTAGGGAGGATTCTGTCAGAGCAGGACAGATTACGGGACCAGACCATCACATGGCCTGGGTGTGAGTCTGAGTAGGGAGGATTCTGTCAGAGCAGGGTACGGGACCAGACCATCACATGGCCTGGGTGTGAGTCTGAGTAGGGAGGATTCTGTCAGAGCAGGGCAGGGGACCAGACCATCACATGGCCTGGGTGTGAGTCTGAGTAGGGAGGATTCTGTCAGAGCAGGGTACGGGACCAGACCATCACATGGCCTGGGTGTGAGTCTGAGTAGGGAGGATTCTGTCAGAGCAGGGTACGGGACCAGACCATCACATGGCCTGGGTGTGAGTCTGAGTAGGGAGGATTCTGTCAGAGCAGGGTACGGGACCAGACCATCACATGGCCTGGGTGTGAGTCTGAGTAGGGAGGATTCTGTCAGAGCAGGGTACGGGACCAGACCATCACATGGCCTGGGTGTGAGTCTGAGTAGGGAGGATTCTGTCAGAGCAGGGTACGGGACCAGACCATCACATGGCCTGGGTGTGAGTCTGAGTAGGGAGGATTCTGTCAGAGCAGGGTACGGGACCAGACCATCACATGGCCTGGGTGTGAGTCTGAGTAGGGAGGATTCTGTCAGAGCAGGGTAGGGGACCAGACCATCACATGGCCTGGGTGTGAGTCTGAGTAGGGAGGATTCTGTCAGAGCAGGGTACGGGACCAGACCATCACATGGCCTGGGTGTGAGTCTGAGTAGGGAGGATTCTGTCAGAGCAGGGTACGGGACCAGACCATCACATGGCCTGGGTGTGAGTCTGAGTAGGGAGGATTCTGTCAGAGCAGGGTACGGGACCAGACCATCACATGGCCTGGGTGTGAGTCTGAGTAGGGAGGATTCTGTCAGAGCAGGGTACGGGACCAGACCATCACATGGCCTGGGTGTGAGTCTGAGTAGGGAGGATTCTGTCAGAGCAGGGTAGGGGACCAGACCATCACATGGCCTGGGTGTGAGTCTGAGTAGGGAGGATTCTGTCAGAGCAGGGTACGGGACCAGACCATCACATGGCCTGGGTGTGAGTCTGAGTAGGGAGGATTCTGTCAGAGCAGGGTACGGGACCAGACCATCACATGGCCTGGGTGTGAGTCTGAGTAGGGAGGATTCTGTCAGAGCAGGGTACGGGACCAGACCATCACATGGCCTGGGTGTGAGTCTGAGTAGGGAGGATTCTGTCAGAGCAGGGTACGGGACCAGACCATCACATGGCCTGGGTGTGAGTCTGAGTAGGGAGGATTCTGTCAGAGCAGGGTAGGGGACCAGACCATCACATGGCCTGGGTGTGAGTCTGAGTAGGGAGGATTCTGTCAGAGCAGGGTACGGGACCAGACCATCACATGGCCTGGGTGTGAGTCTGAGTAGGGAGGATTCTGTCAGAGCAGGGTACGGGACCAGACCATCACATGGCCTGGGTGTGAGTCTGAGTAGGGAGGATTCTGTCAGAGCAGGGTACGGGACCAGACCATCACATGGCCTGGGTGTGAGTCTGAGTAGGGAGGATTCTGTCAGAGCAGGGTACGGGACCAGACCATCGGGACATGGCCTGGGTGTGAGTCTGAGTAGGGAGGATTCTGACGGGACCAGACCATCACATCTGAGTCTGAGTAGGGAGGATTCTGTCAGAGCAGGGTACGGGACCAGACCATCACATGGCCTGGGTGTGAGTCTGAGTAGGGAGGATTCTGTCAGAGCAGGGTAGGGGACCAGACCATCACATGGCCTGGGTGTGAGTCTGAGTAGGGAGGATTCTGTCAGAGCAGGATAGGGGACCAGACCATCACATGGCCTGGGTGTGAGTCTGAGTAGGGAGGATTCTGTCAGAGCAGGGTACGGGACCAGACCATCACATGGCCTGGGTGTGAGTCTGAGTAGGGAGGATTCTGTCAGAGCAGGGTACGGGACCAGACCATCACATGGCCTGGGTGTGAGTCTGAGTAGGGAGGATTCTGTCAGAGCAGGGTACGGGACCAGACCATCACATGGCCTGGGTGTGAGTCTGAGTAGGGAGGATTCTGTCAGAGCAGGGTACGGGACCAGACCATCACATGGCCTGGGTGTGAGTCTGAGTAGGGAGGATTCTGTCAGAGCAGGGTAGGGGACCAGACCATCACATGGCCTGGGTGTGAGTCTGAGTAGGGAGGATTCTGTCAGAGCAGGGTAGGGGACCAGACCATCACATGGCCTGGGTGTGAGTCTGAGTCAGGACCCAGGGAGGATTCTGTCAGAGCAGGGCAGGGTGAACGGGACCAGACCATCACATGGCCTGGGTGTGAGTCTGAGTAGGGAGGATTCTGTCAGAGCAGGGTACGGGACCAGACCATCACATGGCCTGGGTGTGAGTCTGAGTAGGGAGGATTCTGTCAGAGCAGGGTACGGGACCAGACCATCACATGGCCTGGGTGTGAGTCTGAGTAGGGAGGATTCTGTCAGAGCAGGGTACGGGACCAGACCATCACATGGCCTGGGTGTGAGTCTGAGTAGGGAGGATTCTGTCAGAGCAGGGTACGGGACCAGACCATCACATGGCCTGGGTGTGAGTCTGAGTAGGGAGGATTCTGTCAGAGCAGGGTACGGGACCAGACCATCACATGGCCTGGGTGTGAGTCTGAGTAGGGAGGATTCTGTCAGAGCAGGGTAGGGGACCAGACCATCACATGGCCTGGGTGTGAGTCTGAGTAGGGAGGATTCTGTCAGAGCAGGGTACGGGACCAGACCATCACATGGCCTGGGTGTGAGTCTGAGTAGGGAGGATTCTGTCAGAGCAGGGTACGGGACCAGACCATCACATGGCCTGGGTGTGAGTCTGAGTAGGGAGGATTCTGTCAGAGCAGGGTACGGGACCAGACCATCACATGGCCTGGGTGTGAGTCTGAGTAGGGAGGATTCTGTCAGAGCAGGGTACGGGACCAGACCATCACATGGCCTGGGTGTGAGTCTGAGTAGGGAGGATTCTGTCAGAGCAGGGTACGGGACCAGACCATCACATGGCCTGGGTGTGAGTCTGAGTAGGGAGGATTCTGTCAGAGCAGGGTACGGGACCAGACCATCACATGGCCTGGGTGTGAGTCTGAGTAGGGAGGATTCTGTCAGAGCAGGGTACGGGACCAGACCATCACATGGCCTGGGTGTGAGTCTGAGTAGGGAGGATTCTGTCAGAGCAGGGTAGGGGACCAGACCATCACATGGCCTGGGTGTGAGTCTGAGTAGGGAGGATTCTGTCAGAGCAGGGTACGGGACCAGACCATCACATGGCCTGGGTGTGAGTCTGAGTAGGGAGGATTCTGTCAGAGCAGGGTACGGGACCAGACCATCACATGGCCTGGGTGTGAGTCTGAGTAGGGAGGATTCTGTCAGAGCAGGGTACGGGACCAGACCATCACATGGCCTGGGTGTGAGTCTGAGTAGGGAGGATTCTGTCAGAGCAGGGTAGGGGACCAGACCATCACATGGCCTGGGTGTGAGTCTGAGTAGGGAGGATTCTGTCAGAGCAGGGTACGGGACCAGACCATCACATGGCCTGGGTGTGAGTCTGAGTAGGGAGGATTCTGTCAGAGCAGGGTACGGGACCAGACCATCACATGGCCTGGGTGTGAGTCTGAGTAGGGAGGATTCTGTCAGAGCAGGGTACGGGACCAGACCATCACATGGCCTGGGTGTGAGTCTGAGTAGGGAGGATTCTGTCAGAGCAGGGTACGGGACCAGACCATCACATGGCCTGGGTGTGAGTCTGAGTAGGGAGGATTCTGTCAGAGCAGGGTACGGGACCAGACCATCACATGGCCTGGGTGTGAGTCTGAGTAGGGAGGATTCTGTCAGAGCAGGGTACGGGACCAGACCATCACATGGCCTGGGTGTGAGTCTGAGTAGGGAGGATTCTGTCAGAGCAGGGCACAGGGCAGGGCACAGGGCACGGTACAGAGCAGGGCACAGGGCAGGGCACAGAGCAGGGCACAGAGCAGGGCACAGAGCAGGGCACAGAGCAGGGCACAGGGCACGGTACAGAGCAGGGCACAGGGCACGGTACAGAGCAGGGCACAGGGCAGGGCACAGAGCAGGGCACAGAGCAGGGCACAGAGCAGGGCACAGGGCAGGGCACAGAGCAGGGCACAGGGCACGGTACAGAGCAGGGCACAGGGCACGGTACAGAGCAGGGCACAGGGCAGGGCACAGAGCAGGGCACAGAGCAGGGCACAGAGCAGGGCACAGAGCAGGGCACAGAGCAGGGCACAGAGCAGGGCACAGCAGGAGCAGCAGGGCACAGAGCAGGGCACAGAGCAGGGCACAGAGCAGGGCACAGGGCAGGGCACAGAGCAGGGCACAGAGCAGGGCACAGGGCAGGGCACAGAGCAGGGCACAGAGCAGGGCACAGAGCAGGGCACAGAGCAGGGCACAGGGCAGGGCACAGAGCAGGGCACAGAGCAGGGCACAGAGCAGGGCACAGGGCAGGGCACAGGGCAGGGAACAGAGCAGGGCACAGAGCAGGGCACAGAGCAGGGCACAGAGCAGGGCACAGGGCAGGGAACAGAGCAGGCCAGATTCCATAGGTTTTGTATCATCAGACCGTCCCTAAGTGAGTAAACACAGTCTGATAGGTGACTGGGTTGCCGTGGGAATAGGGTGCCATGTAGTGCACTACACTATGGAATAGGGTATGAACATTTGAACATCTTGGCCATGTTCTGTTATAATCTCCACCCGGCACAGCCAGAAGAGGACTGGCCAACCCACATAGCCTGGTTCCTCTCTAGGTTTCTTCCTAGGTTCTGGTCTTTCTAGGGAGTTCTTCCTAGCCACCGTGCTTCTACACCTGCATTGCTTGCTGTTTGGGGTTTTAGGCTGGGTTTCTGTACAGCACTTTGAGATATCAGCTGATGTACAAAGGGCTATATAAATAAATTTGATTTGATTTAGGGTGCCATGTAGTGCACTACACAGGGAATAGGGTGCCATGGAGTGCACTACATAGGGAATAGTGTGCCAGGGAGTGCACTACATAGGGAATAGGGTGCCATTTGTTAGACAGCCAGGGTTGTGTGTCAACAGTCCCTAATCGGAGGGGTTGAAACGAGGCTACAGCTGCTGTCCAACCAACCCTGTGGTACACTGCACTGCAGGCAGGAGCTCCATCTGACTGTCCTAGGGTAGATAAATATAGAAACTCACACAGACAGAGAGAGCCAGACACAGAGCGACAGAGACAGCGAGAGCAAGAGAGAAAGCGACAGAGAGAGACAGCGAGAGAGAGAGAGACAGCGAGAGAGAGAGACAGAGAGAGAGAGAGAGACACAGCCAGAGAGAGAGCGAGACAGCCAGAGAGAGAGCGAGACACAGCCGAGAGAGAGAGAGCGAGAGAGACAGGTAAAGACAGAGACAGGTAAAGACAGAGACAGCTCGAGACAGAGACAGCTCGAGACAGAGACAGCTCGAGACAGAGACAGCTCGAGACAGAGACAGCTCGAGACAGAGACAGCTCGAGACAGAGACAGCTCGAGACAGAGACAGCTCGAGACAGAGACAGCTCGAGACAGACACAGCTCGAGACAGACACAGCTCGAGACAGACACAGCTCGAGACAGACACAGCTCGAGACAGACACAGCTCGAGACAGACACAGCTCGAGACAGACACAGCTAGAGACAGACACAGCTAGAGACAGACACAGCTAGAGACAGACACAGCTAGAGACAGACACAGCTAGAGACAGACACAGCTAGAGACAGACACAGCTCGAGACAGACACAGCTCGAGACAGACACAGCTCGAGACAGACACAGCTCGAGACAGACACAGCTCGAGACAGACACAGCTCGAGACAGACACAGCTCGAGACAGACACAGCTAGAGACAGACACAGCTAGAGACAGACACAGCTAGAGACAGACACAGCTAGAGACAGACACAGCTAGAGAGACAGACAGCTTGAGAGACAGAGAGCACAGTGGCAGAACACCTGACCATTGTGAAAGTAATTGTCATTTCAAGTTAAAGTGTGCTGTTAGCTAGCTATAACTACATGGATGATCTGTGCAGTAATATTATCTGTATCTCAGAGCCATTTGCATTGCTAGTTATAGTCTAATGTTAACTAGCTACCATTGAACCTGGTTGGTTAGCTACCTGCAGATTCATGCAGGGTAGTAATGTCATGAGTTGGGATTGTGGGTCATTGTTTAGACATGTAGCTAGCTAGCTAAACAAAAGACTCCACTATGCAGATAACCACTCTGGGACGGACACCCCACACTCCGGGACACGCGCGCCCCGCACACTCCGGGACACGCGCGCCCCGCACACTCCGGGACACGCGCGCCCCGCACACTCCGGGACACGCGCGCCCCGCACACTCCGGGACACGCGCGCCCCGCACACTCCGGGACACGCGCGCCCCGCACACTCCGGGACACGCGCGCCCCGCACACTCCGGGACACGCGCGCCCCGCACACTCCGGGACACACGGACACCACCCACTCCGGGGGACGGACACCACCCACTCCGGGGGACGGACACCACCCACTCCGGGGGGACACCACCCACTCCGGGGACGGACACCACCCACTCCGGGGGACGGACACCACCCACTCCGGGGGACGGACACCACCCACTCCGGGGGACGGACACCACCCACTCCGGGGGAGGGACACCACCCACTCCGGGGGAGGGACACCACCCACTCCGGGGGGGGGGACACCACCCACTCCGGGGGGGGGACACCACCCACTCCGGGGGACGGACACCACCCACTCCGGGGGGGACACCACCCACTCCGGGGGACGGACACCACCCACTCCGGGGGGGGGGACACCACACACTCCGGGGGACGGACACCACACACTCCGGGGGACGGACACCACACACTCCGGGGGACGGACACCACACACTCCGGGGACGGACACCACCCACTCCGGGGGACACCACCCACTCCGGGGGGGACACCACCCACTCCGGGGGACACCACCCACTC
Organism: Oncorhynchus masou masou; assembly: GCF_036934945.1. Taxonomy (NCBI): domain Eukaryota; kingdom Metazoa; phylum Chordata; class Actinopteri; order Salmoniformes; family Salmonidae; genus Oncorhynchus; species Oncorhynchus masou. The sequence continues at coordinate 1,429,794 of NC_088235.1, forward strand.
CGGGGGGGACACCACCCACTCCGGGGGACACCACACACTCCGGGGGACACCACACACTCCGGGGACGGACACCACCCACTCCGGGGGACGGACACCACCCACTCCGGGGGGACACCACCCACTCCGGGGGGGGGACACCACCCACTCCGGGGGGGGGACACCACACACTCCGGGGGACACCACACACTCCGGGGGACACACCACACACTCCGGGGGACACCACACACTCCGGGGGACACCACACACTCCGGGGGGGACACCACACACTCCGGGGGGGACACCACACACTCCCGGGGGGGACCCACACACTCCGGGGGACACCACCCACTCCGGGGGACACCACACACTCCGGGGACGGACACCACCCACTCCGGGGGGGACACCACACACTCCGGGGGGGGGACACCACACACTCCGGGGGACACCACACACTCCGGGGGGACACCACACACTCCGGGGGGACACCACACACTCCGGGGGACACCACACACTCCGGGGACACCACACACTCCGGGGGACACCACACACTCCGGGGGGGACACCACACACTCCGGGGGACACCACACACTCCGGGGGGACACCACACACTCCGGGGGACACCACACACTCCGGGGGACACCACACACTCCGGGGGACACCACACACTCCGGGGGACACCACACACTCCGGGGGACACCACACACTCCGGGGGGACACCACACACTCCGGGGGGGACACCACACACTCGGGGGGGACACCACACACTCCGGGGGGACACCACACACTGGGGGGGGACACCACACACTCCGGGGGACACCACACACTCCGGGGGACACCACACACTCCGGGGGGGACACCACACACTCCGGGGGGGGGGACACCACACACTCCGGGGGACACCACACACTCCGGGGGGGACACCACACACTCCGGGGGGACACCACACACTCCGGGGGACACCACACACTCCGGGGGGGGACACCACACACTCCCGGGGGACACCACACACTCCGGGGGGGACCCCACACACTCCGGGGGACACCACACACTCCGGGGGACACCACACACTCCGGGGACACCACACACTCCGGGGACGGACACCACCCACTCCGGGGACGGACACCACCCACTCCGGGGGACGGACACCACCCACTCCGGGGGACGGACACCACCCACTCCGGGGGACACCACACACTCCGGGGGGGACACCACACACTCCGGGGGGGACACCACCCCTCCGGGGACGGACACCACCCACTCCGGGGGACACCACACACTCCGGGGGGGACACCACACACTCCGGGGGGGACACCACACACTCCGGGGGACACCACACACTCCGGGGGACACCACACACTCCGGGGGGGACACCACACACTCCGGGGGGGGACACCACACACTCCGGGGGGGACACCACACACTCCGGGGGGGACACCACACACTCCGGGGGACACCACACACTCCGGGGGACACCACACACTCCGGGGGACACCACACACTCTGGGGGACACCACACTCAAGAACCACATTCAGATAACATTTACCTTTAGTCTTGAAATGTATAACCTGGTTTCCCCCAGCAGTATAACCTGGTTTCCCCCAGTAGTATAACCTGGTTTCCCCCAGCAGTATAACCTGGTTTCCCCCAGCAGTATAACCTGGTTTCCCCCAGTAGTATAACCTGGTTTCCCCCAGTAGTATAACCTGGTTTCCCCCAGTAGTATAACCTGGTTTCCCCCAGCAGTATAACCTGGTTTCCCCCAGCAGTATAACCTGGTTTCCCCCAGCAGTATAACCTGGTTTCCCCCAGCAGTATAACCTGGTTTCCCCCAGCAGTGTAACCTGGTTTCCCCCAGCAGTGTAACCTGGTTTCCCCCAGCAGTGTAACCTGGTTTCCCCAGCAGTGTAACCTGGTTTCACCCAGCAGTGTAACCTGGTTTCCCCCAGCAGTATAACCTGGTTTCCCCCAGTAGTATAACCTGGTTTCCCCAGTAGTATAACCTGGTTTCCCCCAGTAGTATAACCTGGTTTCCCCAGTAGTATAACCTGGTTTCCCCCAGTAGTATAACCTGGTTTCCCCCAGTAGTATAACCTGGTTTCCCCCAGTAGTATAACCTGGTTTCCCCCAGTAGTATAACCTGGTTTCCCCCAGTAGTATAACCTGGTTTCCCCAGTAGTATAACCTGGTTTCCCCCAGTAGTATAACCTGGTTTCCCCCAGTAGTATAACCTGGTTTCCCCCAGTAGTATAACCTGGTTTCCCCCAGCAGTATAACCTGGTTTCCCCCAGTAGTATAACCTGGTTTCCCCCAGCAGTATAACCTGGTTTCCCCCAGCAGTATAACCTGGTTTCCCCCAGTAGTATAACCTGGTTTCCCCAGTAGTATAACCTGGTTTCCCCCAGTAATATAGCCTGGTTTCCCCCAGTAGTATAACCTGGTTTCCCCCAGTAGTATAACCTGGTTTCCCCCAGTAATATAACCTGGTTTCCCCCAGTAGTATAACCTGGTTTCCCCCAGTAGTATAACCTGGTTTCCCCCAGCAGTATAACCTGGTTTCCCCCAGCAGTATAACCTGGTTCCCCCCAGTAGTATAACCTGGTTTCCCCCAGCAGTATAACCTGGTTTCCCCCAGCAGTATAACCTGGTTTCCCCCAGCAGTATAACCTGGTTTCCCCCAGCAGTATAACCTGGTTCCCCCCAGCAGTATAACCTGGTTTCCCCCAGTAGTATAACCTGGTTTCCCCCAGTAGTATAACCTGGTTTCCCCCAGTAGTATAACCGGTTTCCCCCAGTAGTATAACCGGTTTCCCCAGTAGTATAACCCGGTTTCCCCCAGTAGTATAACCCGGTTTCCCCCAGTAGTATAACCCGGTTTCCCCCAGCAGTATAACCCGGTTTCCCCCAGCAGTATAACCGGTTTCCCCCAGTAGTATAACCCGGTTTCCCCCAGCAGTATAACCCGGTTTCCCCCAGTAGTATAACCCGGTTTCCCCCAGTAGTATAACCCGGTTTCCCCCAGTAGTATAACCCGGTTTCCCCCAGTAGTATAACCCGGTTTCCCCCAGTAGTATAACCTGGTCTTCCCCAGTAGTATAACCTGGTTTCCCCCAGTAGTATAGCCTGGTTTCCCCCAGCAGTATAGCCTGGTTTCCCCCAGTAGTATAACCTGGTTTCCCCCAGCAGTATAACCTGGTTTCCCCCAGCAGTATAACCTGGTTTCCCCCAGTAGTATAACCTGGTTTCCCCCAGTAGTATAACCTGGTTTCCCCAGTAGTATAACCTGGTTTCCCCAGTAGTATAACCTGGTTTCCCCCAGTAGTATAACCTGGTTTCCCCCAGTAGTATAACCTGGTTTCCCCCAGTAGTATAACCTGGTTTCCCCCAGTAGTATAACCTGGTTTCCCCCAGCAGTATAACCTGGTTTCCCCCAGTAGTATAACCTGGTTTCCCCCAGTAGTATAACCTGGTTTCCCCCAGTAGTATAACCTGGTTTCCCCCAGTAGTATAACCTGGTTTCCCCCAGCAGTATAACCTGGTTTCCCACAGTGATACAACAGAGAAACAGCCCAGTAATGACCACAGATACAGTATAAAACTGTTCAACCTCGGATGGCTGACCAGGCCTGGCTGATATAAAGAGAACACATCTGTGAGACAGAAATAACACTAATCTCTCACAGTCTTAAGGAACTTTTGAATACAAGACAACAAAATGGCCACTATAAATGTCAACTCTGTCAAAGCATATACTACCAAGTACCACTGATCCCTCTTGGTAAAACGGGATACAGCATGTGTCAGTTCCCTCTGGTTCCTCAATCTGCAGTCTCTCTCCCAAACATGCCTTTCTCATAAAGGCTGTATTGTTCGACTCAGACCAGAGCAAACATGTTTCAAATGAAAGGAAATTAGACGTTGACCGTCAAATGACCGTTTCTCCCCATCCTGTAATAAGACACACAGTGGCACACCCACACAGACTCCACCCACCCACCCACACAGACTACAGCCACCCACCCACACAGACTACAGCCACCCACCCACACAGACTCCACCCACCCACCCACACAGACTCCAGCCACCTACCCACACAGACTACAGCCACCCACCCACACAGACTCCACCCACCCACCCACACAGACTCCAGCCACCTACCCACACAGACTACAGCCACCCACCCACACAGACTCCACCCACCCACACAGACTACAGCCACCCACCCACACAGACTACAGCCACCCACCCACCCACACAGACTACAGCCACCCACCCACCCACACAGACTCCAGCCACCCACCCACCCACACAGACTCCAGCCACCTACCCACCCACACAGACTACAGCCACCCACCCACCCACACAGACTCCAGCCACCCACCCACCCACACAGACTACAGCCACCCACCCACCCACACAGACTACAGCCACCCACCCACCCACCCACCCACCCACACAGACTACAGCCACCCACCCACCCACACAGACTACAGCCACCTACCCACCCACATAAACTACAGCCACCCACCCACCCACACAGACTACAGCCACCCACCCACCCACACACACAGACGACAGCCACCTAACCACACAGACTCCAGCCACCTAACCACACAGACTCCAGCCACCCACCCACACAGACTACAGCCCACCCACCCACACAGACGACAGCCACCTAACCACACAGACTACAGCCACCCACCCACACAGACTACAGCCCACCCACCCACACAGACGACAGCCACCTAACCACACAGACTCCAGCCAGCCACCCGCCCACACAGACTACAGCCACCCACCCACGCACACAGACTCCAGCCACCCACCCACGCACACAGACTCCTACAGCCACCCACACAGACTACAACCACCCACCCAGACTCCACCCACCCACCCACACACAGACTCCACCCACACACAGACTCCACCCACCCACCCACCCACACAGACTCCACCCACCCACACACACACAGACTCCACCCACCCACACACACACAGACTCCACCCACCCACACACACAGACTCCACCCACCCCACACACACACAGACTCCACCCACCCACACACACACAGACTCCACCCACCCCACACACACACACAGACTCCACCCACCCACACACACACACAGACTCCACCCACCCACACACACACAGAATCCACCCACCGACTCCACCCACCCACAGACTCCACCCACCCACAAAGACTCCACCCACCCACAAAGACTCCACCCACCCACAAAGACTCCACCCACCCACAAAGACTCCACCCACCCACAAAGACTCCACCCACCCACAAAGACTCCACCCACCCACAAAGACTCCACCCACCCAAGTCTCTGTGCGACCACATGGCAAGCGGTACCGATGGTACAACAGGACCCTGCGGTACCGGAACCAACCAATAACCATGTTATTACCTGGTACTTCCTGTATATAGCCATGTTATTACCAGGTACTCCCTGTATATAGCCATGTTATTACCTGGTACTCCCTGTATATAGCCATGTTATTACCTGGTACTCCCTGTATATAGCCATGTTATTACCTGGTACTTCCTGTATATAGCCATGTAATTAACAGGTAATCCTGTATATAGCCATGTAATTAACAGGTAATCCTGTATATAGCCATGTTATTACCTGGTACTTCCTGTATATAGCCATGTTATTGCCAGGTACTTCCTGTATATAGCCATGTTATTGCCAGGTACTTCCTGTATATAGCCATGTTATTACCTGGTACTTCCTGTATATAGCCATGTTATTACCTGGTACTTCCTGTATATAGCCATGTTATTGCCAGGTACTTCCTGTATATAGCCATGTTATTGCCAGGTACTTCCTGTATATAGCCATGTTATTACCTGGTACTTCCTGTATATAGCCATGTTATTGCCAGGTACTTCCTGTATATAGCCATGTTATCATCAGGTACTTCCAGTATATAGCCATGTTATTACCTGGTACTTCCTGTATATAGCCATGTTATTACCAGGTACTTCCTGTATATAGCCATGTTATTACCTGGTACTTCCAGTATATAGCCATGTTATTACCAGGTACTTCCTGTATATAGCCATGTTATTACCTGGTACTTCCTGTATATAGCCATGTTATTACCAGGTACTCCCTGTATATAGCCATGTTATTACCTGGTACTTCCTGTATATAGCCATGTTATTACCTGGTACGTCATGTATATAGCCATGTTATTACTACTCCCTGTATATAACCATGCTATTACCTGGTACGTCATGTATATAGCCATGTTATTACCTGGTACTTCCTGTATATAGCCATGTTATTACCAGATACTCCCTGTATATAGTCATTTTGTTACCTGGTACCATACCAACACTCAGCACTGTGACAGGGAGGGATCCCTATGTGTCAACACTCTAAACATCGGCCTTCCCTGTCCGTTCCCTTGCAGAGGGGGTAGCAGCCCTAAACATCAGCCTTCCCCTTCCCTGTCCGTTCCCTTGCAGAGAGGGCAGCAGCCCTAAACATCAGCCTTCCCTGTCCGTTCCCTTGCAGAGCGGGCAGCAGCCCTAAACATCAGCCTTCCCCTTCCCTGTCCGTTCCCTTGCAGAGGGGGTAGCAGCCCTAAACATCAGCCTTCCCCTTCCCTGTCCGTTCCCTTGCAGAGAGGGCAGCAGCCCTAAACATCAGCCTTCCCTGTCCGTTCCCTTGCAGAGCGGGCAGCAGCCCTAAACATCAGCCTTCCCTGTCCGTTCCCTTGCAGAGCGGGCAGCAGCCCTAAACATCAGCCTTCCCCTTCCCTGTACGTTCCCTTGCAGAGCGGGTAGCAGCCCTAAACATCAGCCTTCACTGTCCGTTCCCTTGCAGAGGGGGTAGCAGCCCTAAACATCAGCCTTCCCCTTCCCTGTCCGTTCCCTTGCAGAGCGGGTAGCAGCCCTAAACATCCGCCTTCCCCTTCCCTGTCCGTTCCCTTGCAGAGGGGGTAGCAGCCCTAAACATCCGCCTTCCCTGTCCGTTACCTTGCAGAGCGGGCAGCAGCCCTAAACATCAGCCTTCCCTGTCCGTTCCCTTGCAGAGCGGGTAGCAGCCCTAAACATCAGCCTTCACTGTCCGTTCCCTTGCAGAGGGGGTAGCAGCCCTAAACATCAGCCTTCCCCTTCCCTGTCCGTTCCCTTGCAGAGCGGGTAGCAGCCCTAAACATCAGCCTTCCCTGTCCGTTCCCTTGCAGAGGGGTAGCAGCCCTAAACATCAGCCTTCCCCTTCCCTGTCCGTTCCCTTGCAGAGCGGGTAGCAGCCCTAAACATCAGCCTTCCCTGTCCGTTCCCTTGCAGAGGGGGTAGCAGCCCTAAACATCAGCCTTCCCCTTCCCTGTCCGTTCCCTTGCAGAGCGGGTAGCAGCCCTAAACATCAGCCTTCCCTGTCCGTTCCCTTGCAGAGGGGTAGCAGCCCTAAACATCAGCCTTCCCCTTCCCTGTCCGTTCCCTTGCAGAGCGGGTAGCAGCCCTAAACATCCGCCTTCCCCTTCCCTGTCCGTTCCCTTGCAGAGCGGGTAGCAGCCCTAAACATCAGCCTTCCCCTTCCCTGTCCGTTCCCTTGCAGAGCGGGTAGCAGCCCTAAACATCCGCCTTCCCTGTCCGTTACCTTGCAGAGCGGGCAGCAGCCCTAAACATCAGCCTTCCCTGTCCGTTCCCTTGCAGAGCGGGTAGCAGCCCTAAACATCAGCCTTCACTGTCCGTTCCCTTGCAGAGGGGTAGCAGCCCTAAACATCAGCCTTCCCCTTCCCTGTCCGTTCCCTTGCAGAGCGGGTAGCAGCCCTAAACATCCGCCTTCCCTGTCCGTTACCTTGCAGAGCGGGCAGCAGCCCTAAACATCAGCCTTCCCTGTCCGTTCCCTTGCAGAGCGGGTAGCAGCCCTAAACATCAGCCTTCACTGTCCGTTCCCTTGCAGAGGGGGTAGCAGCCCTAAACATCAGCCTTCCCCTTCCCTGTCCGTTCCCTTGCAGAGCGGGTAGCAGCCCTAAACATCCGCCTTCCCTGTCCGTTCCCTTGCAGAGCGGGTAGCAGCCCTAAACATCAGCCTTCCCTGTCCGTTCCCTTGCAGAGCGGGTAGCAGCCCTAAACATCAGCCTTCCCTGTCCGTTCCCATGCAGAGCGGGTAGCAGCCCTAAACATCAGCCTTCCCTGTCCGTTCCCTTGCAGAGCGGGTAGCAGCCCGAAACATCAGCCTTCCCTGTCCGTTCCCATGCAGAGCGGGTAGCAGCCCGAAACATCAGCATTCCCTGTCTGTTCCCTTGCAGAGCGGGTAGCATCCCCAAACATCAGCCTTCCCCTTCCCTGTCCGTTCCCTTGCAGAGCGGGTAGCAGCCCTAAACATCAGCCTTCCCCTTCCCTGTCCGTTCCCTTGCAGAGCGGGTAGCATCCCCAAACATCAGCCTTCCCCTTCCCTGTCCGTTCCCTTGTAGAGCGGGTATCAGCCCGAAACATCAGCCTTCCCTGTCCGTTCCCTTGCAGAGCGGGTAGCAGCCCGAAACATCAGCATTCCCTGTCCGTTCCCTTGCAGAGCGGGTAGCATCCCCAAACATCAGCCTTCCCCTTCCCTGTCCGTTCCCTTGCAGAGCGGGTATCAGCCCGAAACATCAGCCTTCCCTGTCCGTTCCCTTGCAGAGCGGGTAGCAGCCCTAAACATCCGCCTTCCCCTTCCCTGTCCGTTCCCTTGCAGAGGGGGTAGCAGCCCTAAACATCAGCCTTCCCCTTCCCTGTCCGTTCCCTTGCAGAGCGGGTAGCAGCCCTAAACATCCGCCTTCCCTGTCCGTTACCTTGCAGAGCGGGCAGCAGCCCTAAACATCAGCCTTCCCTGTCCGTTCCCTTGCAGAGCGGGTAGCAGCCCTAAACATCAGCCTTCACTGTCCGTTCCCTTGCAGAGGGGGTAGCAGCCCTAAACATCAGCCTTCCCCTTCCCTGTCCGTTCCCTTGCAGAGCGGGTAGCAGCCCTAAACATCCGCCTTCCCTGTCCGTTACCTTGCAGAGCGGGCAGCAGCCCTAAACATCAGCCTTCCCTGTCCGTTCCCTTGCAGAGCGGGTAGCAGCCCTAAACATCAGCCTTCACTGTCCGTTCCCTTGCAGAGGGGGTAGCAGCCCTAAACATCAGCCTTCCCCTTCCCTGTCCGTTCCCTTGCAGAGCGGGTAGCAGCCCTAAACATCCGCCTTCCCTGTCCGTTCCCTTGCAGAGCGGGTAGCAGCCCTAAACATCAGCCTTCCCTGTCCGTTCCCTTGCAGAGCGGGTAGCAGCCCGAAACATCAGCCTTCCCTGTCCGTTCCCATGCAGAGCGGGTAGCAGCCCGAAACATCAGCATTCCCTGTCCGTTCCCTTGCAGAGCGGGTAGCATCCCCAAACATCAGCCTTCCCCTTCCCTGTCCGTTCCCTTGCAGAGCGGGTAGCAGCCCTAAACATCAGCCTTCCCCTTCCCTGTCCGTTCCCTTGCAGAGCGGGTAGCATCCCCAAACATCAGCCTTCCCCTTCCCTGTCCGTTCCCTTGCAGAGCGGGTATCAGCCCGAAACATCAGCCTTCCCTGTCCGTTCCCTTGCAGAGCGGGTAGCAGCCCGAAACATCAGCATTCCCTGTCCGTTCCCTTGCAGAGCGGGTAGCATCCCCAAACATCAGCCTTCCCCTTCCCTGTCCGTTCCCTTGCAGAGCGGGTATCAGCCCGAAACATCAGCCTTCCCTGTCCGTTCCCTTGCAGAGCGGGTAGCAGCCCTAAACATCAGCCATCCCCTTCCCTGTCCGTTCCCTTGCAGAGCGGGTAGCAGCCCTAAACATCAGCCTTCCCCTTCCCTGTCCGTTCCCTTGCAGAGCGAGCAGCAGCCATAACTCAACAGTAAATATTTGACAAGGCTGAGTGCACTGGAATGCAAAGGAGTGGGCTGCAGCTCATGCCGAGCTAAGTAGTGTGTGTGTGTGTCGAGGCTTCATCATCCTGTGAAAGGTTCCGACAGCCGGGGGGGGGGACAGAACGCTGCTATCTGATGAAGGTCACAGTGGAACACAGACACACACAGTCAGTCTCTCACTACAGCACACAGACACACACAATCAGTCTCTCCCTACAGCACACAGACACACACAGTCTCTCCCTACAGCACACAGACACACACAATCAGTCTCTCCCTACAGCACACAAGACACACACAGTCAGTCTCTCCCTACAGCACACAGACACACACAATCAGTCTCTCACTACAGCACACAGACACACAGTCAGTCTTTCCCTACAGCACAGACACACAATCAGTCTCTTCCCTACAGCACACAATCAGTCTCTCACTACAGCACACAATCAGTATCTCACTACAGCACACAGACACACACAATCAGTCTCTCCCTACAGCACAGACAAACACACAATCAGTCTCTCCCTACAGCACACAGACACACACAATCAGTCTCTCACTAAAGCACACAATCAGTCTCTCCCTACAGCACACAGACACACACAATCAGTCTCTCCCTACAGCACACAGACACACACAATCAGTCTCTCCCTACAGCACACAGACACAATCAGTCTCTCACTACTGCACACAATCAGTCTCTCCCTACTGCACACAATCAGTCTCTCCCTACTGCACACAATCAGTCTCTCCCTACAGCACACAATCAGTCTCTCCCTACTGCACACAATCAGTCTCTCCCTACAGCACACAATCAGTCTCTCACTACTGCACACAATCAGTCTCTCCCTACAGCACACAATCAGTCTCTCCCTACAGCACACAATCTGTCTCTCCCTACAGCACACAATCAGTCTCTCCCTACAGCACACAATCAGTCTCTCCCTACAGCACACAATCAGTCTCTCCCTACAGCACACAATCAGTCTCTCCCTACAGCACACAATCTGTCTCTCCCTACAGCACACAATCAGTCTCTCCCTACAGCACACAATCAGTCTCTCCCTACAGCACACAATCTGTCTCTCCCTACAGCACACAATCAGTCTCTCCCTACAGCACACAATCAGTCTCTCCCTACAGCACACAATCAGTCTCTCCCTACAGCACACAATCAGTCTCTCCCTACAGCACACAATCTGTCTCTCCCTACAGCACACAATCAGTCTCTCCCTACAGCACACAATCAGTCTCTCCCTACAGCACACAATCAGTCTCTCCCTACAGCACACAATCAGTCTCTCACTACAGCACACAGACACACACAATCAGTCTCTCCCTACAGCACACAGACACACACAATCAGTCTCTCCCTACAGCACACAATCAGTCTCTCCCTACAGCACACACTCAGTCTCTCCCTATAGCACACAGACACACACAATCAGTCCTCTACATGACCAGCCAAGCTGTCAGTGAGCAGCTCTATATTACAGTCCTCTACATGACTAGCCAAGCTGTCAGTGAGCAGCTCTATATTCCAGTCCTCTACATGACTAGCCAAGCTGTCAGTGAGCAGCTCTATATTACAGTCCTCTACATGTTACTGGTACGTAGTGTAGTGTACTGGTATGTAGTGTAGTGTACTGGTACGTAGTGTTACTGGTACGTAGTGTAGTGTACTGGTACGTAGTGTAGTGCACTGGTACGTAGTGTTACTGGTACGTAGTGTTACTGGTACGTAGTGTAGTGTTACTGGTACGTAGTGTTACTGGTATGTAGTGTTACAGGTACGTAGTGTTACTGGTACGTAGTGTAGTGTTACTGGTACGTAGTGTTACTGGTACGTAGTGTTACTGGTACGTAGTGTTACTGGTATGTAGTTTTACTGGTACGTAGTGTAGTGTACTGGTACGTAGTGTAGTGTTACTGGTACGTAGTGTTACTGGTACGTAGTGTACTGGTACGTAGTGTACTGGTATGTAGTGTAGTGTACTGGTACGTAGTGTTAATGGTACGTAGTGTACTGGTATGTAGTGTACTGGTACGTAGTGTACTGGTATGTAGTGTAGTGTACTGGTACGTAGTGTTACTGGTACGTAGTGTACTGGTACGTAGTGTAGTGTACTGGTACGTAGTGTAGTGTACTGGTACGTAGTGTAGTGTACTGGTACGTAGTGTAGTGTACTGGTACGTAGTGTAGTGTACTGGTACGTAGTGTAGTGTACTGGTACGTAGTGTAGTGTACTGGTACGTAGTGTAGTGTACTGGTACGTAGTGTAGTGTACTGGCACGTAGTGTGTAGTGTACTGGCACGTGGTGTAGTGTACTGGTGCGTAGTGTAGTGTACTGGTACGTAGTGTAGTGTACTGGTACGTAGTGTAGTGTACTGGTACGTAGTGTAGTGTACTGGTACGTAGTGTTACTGGTACGTAGTGTTACTGGTACGTAGTGTTACTGGTACGTAGTGTACTGGTACGTAGTGTAGTGTACTGGTATGTAGTGTAGTGTACTGGTATGTAGTGTAGTGTACTGGTACGTAGTGTAGTGTACTGGTATGTAGTGTAGTGTACTGGTACGTAGTGTAGTGTACTGGTATGTAGTGTAGTGTTACTGGTACGTAGTGTACTGGTACGTAGTGTACTGGTACGTAGTGTACTGGTACGTAGTGTACTGGTACGTAGTGTAGTGTTACTGGTACGTAGTGTAGTGTTACTGGTACGTAGTGTAGTGTTACTGGTACGTAGTGTAGTTTTACTGGTATGTAGTGTAGTGTAGTTTTACTGGTACGTAGTGTAGTGTTACTGGTACGTAGTGTAGTGTACTGGTACGTAGTGTAGTGTAGTGTACGTAGTGTAGTGTTACTGGTACGTAGTGTAGTGTTACTGGTACGTAGTGTAGTGTTATTGGTACGTAGTGTAGTGTTATTGGTACGTAGTGTAGTGTTACTGGTACGCAGTGTAGTGTACTGGTACGCAGTGTAGTGTACTGGTACGCAGTGTACTGGTACGTAGTGTAGTGTTACTGGTACGTAGTGTAGTGTTACTGGTACGTAGTGTAGTTTTACTGGTATGTAGTGTAGTGTAGTTTTACTGGTACGTAGTGTAGTGTTATTGGTACGTAGTGTAGTGTTATTGGTACGTAGTGTAGTGTTACTGGTACGCAGTGTAGTGTTACTGGTACGTAGTGTAGTGTTACTGGTACGTAGTGTAGTGTTATTGGTACGTAGTGTAGTGTTATTGGTACGTAGTGTAGTGTTACTGGTACGCAGTGTAGTGTACTGGTACGCAGTGTAGTGTACTGGTACGCAGTGTACTGGTACGTAGTGTAGTGTTACTGGTACGTAGTGTAGTTTTACTGGTACGTAGTGTAGTGTAGTTTTACTGGTACGTAGTGTAGTGTTATTGGTGCGTGGTGTAGTGTTATTGGTACGTAGTGTAGTGTTACTGGTACGCAGTGTGGTGTTACTGGTACGTGGTGTAGTGTTACTGGGTGCGTAGTGTGGTGTTATTGGTGCGTAGTGTAGTGTTATTGGTACGTAGTGTAGTGTTACTGGTGCGCAGTGTAGTGTACTGGCACGCAGTGTAGTGTACTGGTGCGCGGTGTACTGGTGCGTGGTGTAGTGTTACTGGTGCGTAGTGTAGTGTACTGGTGCGTGGTGTAGTGTACTGGTACGTAGTGTAGTGTACTGGTACGTGGTGTAGTGTACTGGTACGTAGTGTAGTGTACTGGTACGTAGTGTAGTGTACTGGTACGCAGTGTAGTGTACTGGTACGCAGTGTAGTGTACTGGTACGCAGTGTAGTGTACTGGTACATAGTGTAGTGTACTGGTACGCAGTGTAGTGTACTGGTACGCAGTGTAGTGTACTGGTACGCAGTGTAGTGTACTGGTACGCAGTGTAGTGTTACTGGTACGTAGTGTAGTGTACTGGTACGTAGTGTAGTGTACTGGTACGTAGTGTAGTGTTACTGGTACGTAGTGTAGTGTTACTGGTACGTAGTGTAGTGTTACTGGTACGCAGTGTAGTGTACTGGTACGCAGTGTAGTGTACTGGTACGCAGTGTAGTGTACTGGTACGCAGTGTAGTGTACTGGTACGCAGTGTAGTGTTACTGGTACGTAGTGTAGTGTACTGGTACGTAGTGTAGTGTACTGGTACGTAGTGTAGTGTACTGGTACGTAGTGTAGTGTTACTGGTACGTAGTGTAGTGTTACTGGTACGTAGTGTAGTGTTACTGGTACGTAGTGTAGTGTTACTGGTACGTAGTGTAGTGTTACTGGTACGTAGTGTAGTGTTACTGGTACGTAGTGTAACTGGTACGTAGTGTACTGGTACGTAGTGTAGTGTTACTGGTACGTAGTGTAGTGTACTGGTACGTAGTGTAGTGTACTGGTACGTAGTGTTACTGGTACGTAGTGTAGTGTACTGGTACGTAGTGTAGTGTACTGGTACGTAGTGTAGTGTTACTGGTACGTAGTGTAGTGTTACTGGTACGTAGTGTAGTGTTACTGGTACGTAGTGTAGTGTTACTGGTACGTAGTGTAGTGTTACTGGTACGTAGTGTAGTGTTACTGGTACGTAGTGTAGTGTACTGGTACGTACTGCAGGAGGCAGGTTAGACAGGAGGAGCTCAGTCCATACTTAGACACATCATAATGACTGTGTGTTGGATAGGAAGCTAACAGACAACATCCAGACAGACTAGGCTAGGCTCTAGGCTCTAACAACCACGACCTCCCAAAACAATAGACCGAACCGTTCACAACGGGAGGCAAACGTCCCAATCACAATAGCCAGGCTAGTAGTGGCAGGACAACACCAGTACTGCGATACTCGTTAGTGTCGGGCCAAGGAAACAAAACACAAAGCAGATTCAACTTCAGCCCTAATGTTGGAAACAAGCTATAGCACACAATATCTTTGCCCTGGCTAGAGTCAGAACTCGTAAAAGCTAGAGGTTATTTTACTAAACACGGTACACCAGAACACAAAGATGACAGTTACATGACCTGTATGGAAATAAAGCTGTTTCCCTCCCCTGGGGTGATTCTCTCTGAAAATGACAAGAGCCCAAAACAGAACATGTCCACAGAACACACTGCTGTAGCTTTACAGAACACACTGCTGTAGCTTTACAGAACACACTGCTGTCGCTTTACAGAACACACTGCTGTCGCTTTACAGAACACACTGCTGTAGCTTTACAGAACACACTGCTGTAGCTTTACAGAACACACTGCTGTAGCTTTACAGAACACACTGCTGTAGCTTTACAGAACACACTGCTGTAGCTTTACAGAACACACTGCTGTAGCTATACAGAACACACTGCTGTAGCTTTACAGAACACACTGCTGTAGCTTTACAGAACACACTGCTGTAGCTTTACAGAACACACTGCTGTAGCTTTACAGAACACACTGCTGTAGCTTTACAGAACACACTGCTGTAGCTTTACAGAACACACTGCTGTAGCTTTACAGAACACACTGCTGTAGCTTTACAGAACACACTATAGCTATACAGAACACACTGCTGTAGCTTTACAGAACACACTGCTGTAGCTTTACAGAACACACTGCTGTAGCTTTACAGAACACACTGCTGTCGCTTTACAGAACACACTGCTGTAGCTTTACAGAACACACTGCTGTAGCTTTACAGAACACACTGCTGTAGCTTTACAGAACACACTGCTGTAGCTTTACAGAACACACTGCTGTAGCTTTACAGAACACACTGCTGTAGCTTTACAGAACACTGCTGTAGCTTTACAGAACACACTGCTGTAGCTTTACAGAACACACTGCTGTAGCTTTACAGAACACACTGCTGTAGCTATACAGAACACACTGCTGTAGCTTTACAGAACACACTGCTGTAGCTTTACAGAACACACTGCTGTAGCTTTACAGAACACACTGCTGTAGCTTTACAGAACACACTGCTGTAGCTTTACAGAACACACTGCTGTAGCTTTACAGAACACACTGCTGTAGCTTTACAGAACACACTGCTGTAGCTTTACAGAACACACTGCTGTAGCTATACAGAACACAC
Organism: Oncorhynchus masou masou; assembly: GCF_036934945.1. NCBI lineage: Eukaryota > Metazoa > Chordata > Actinopteri > Salmoniformes > Salmonidae > Oncorhynchus > Oncorhynchus masou. Next base: position 1,445,700 of record NC_088235.1, read on the forward strand.
TACTGTAGCTATACAGAACACACTGCTGTAGCTTTACAGAACACACTGCTGTAGCTTTACAGAACACACTGCTGTAGCTTTACAGAACACACTATAGCTATACAGAACACACTATAGCTATACAGAACACACTGCTGTAGCTATACAGAACACACTATAGCTATACAGAACACACTATAGCTATACAGAACACACTGCTGTAGCTTTACAGAACACACTGCTGTAGCTTTACAGAACACACTGCTGTAGCTTTACAGAACACACTGCTGTAGCTTTACAGAACACACTGCTGTAGCTATACAGAACACACTGCTGTAGCTTTACAGAACACACTGCTGTAGCTTTACAGAACACACTGCTGTAGCTTTACAGAACACACTGCTGTAGCTTTACAGAACACACTGCTGTAGCTTTACAGAACACACTATAGCTATACAGAACACACTGCTGTAGCTTTACAGAACACACTGCTGTAGCTTTACAGAACACACTGCTGTAGCTTTACAGAACACACTGCTGTAGCTTTACAGAACACACTGCTGTAGCTATACAGAACACACTGCTGTAGCTTTACAGAACACACTGCTGTAGCTTTACAGAACACACTGCTGTAGCTTTACAGAACACACTGCTGTAGCTTTACAGAACACACTGCTGTAGCTTTACAGAACACACTGCTGTAGCTATACAGAACACACTATAGCTATACAGAACACACTATAGCTATACAGAACACACTGCTGTAGCTTTACAGAACACACTGCTGTAGCTTTACAGAACACACTGCTGTAGCTTTACAGAACACACTGCTGTAGCTTTACAGAACACACTGCTGTAGCTTTACAGAACACACTGCTGTAGCTTTACAGAACACACTGCTGTAGCTATACAGAACACACTGCTGTAGCTTTACAGAACACACTGCTGTAGCTTTACAGAACACACTGCTGTAGCTTTACAGAACACACTGCTGTAGCTTTACAGAACACACTGCTGTAGCTTTACAGAACACACTGCTGTAGCTATACAGAACACACTATAGCTATACAGAACACACTGCTGTAGCTTTACAGAACACACTGCTGTAGCTTTACAGAACACACTGCTGTAGCTTTACAGAACACAGGAGGATCCTGTCCATAAACTAGCTTTACAGAACACACTGCAGTAGCTTTACAGAACACACTGCAGTAGCTTTACAGAACACACTGCAGTAGCTTTACAGAACACACTGCTGTAGCTTTACAGAACACACTGCTGTAGCTTTACAGAACACACTGCTGTAGCTTTACAGAACACACTGCTGTAGCATTACAGAACACACTGCTGTAGCTTTACAGAACACACTGCTGTAGCTTTACAGAACACACTGCTGTAGCTTTACAGAACACACTATAGCTATACAGAACACACTGCTGTAGCTTTACAGAACACACTGCTGTAGCTTTACAGAACACACTGCTGTAGCTTTACAGAACACACTGCTGTAGCTTTACAGAACACACTGCTGTAGCTTTACAGAACACACTATAGCTATACAGAACACACTGCTGTAGCTATACAGAACACACTGCTGTAGCTTTACAGAACAACCTGCTGTAGCTATACAGAACACACTGCTGTAGCTTTACAGAACAACCTGCTGTAGCTTTACAGAACAACCTGCTGTAGCTTTACAGAACAACCTGCTGTAGCTTTACAGAACAACCTGCTGTAGCTATACAGAACACACTGCTGTAGCTTTACAGAACAACCTGCTGTAGCTTTACAGAACAACCTGCTGTAGCTATACAGAACACACTGCTGTAGCTATACAGAACACACTGCTGTAGCTATACAGAACACACTGCTGTAGCTTTACAGAACACACTGCTGTAGCTTTACAGAACACACTGCTGTAGCTTTACAGAACACACTGCTGTAGCTTTACAGAACAACCTGCTGTAGCTTTACAGAACAACCTGCTGTAGCTTTACAGAACAACCTGCTGTAGCTTTACAGAACACAGGTGGATCCAGTCCATAAACCTGCTTTACAGAACACAGGTGGATCCAGTCCATAAACCTGCTTTACAGAACACAGGTGGATCCAGTCCATAAACCTGCTTTACAGAACACAGGAGGATCCAGTCCATAAACCTGCTTTACAGAACACAGGTGGATCCAGTCCATAAACCTGCTTTAGAGAACACAGGTGGATCCAGTCCATAAACCTGCTTTACAGAACACAGGAGGATCCAGTCCATAAACCTGCTTTACAGAACACAGGTGGATCCAGTCCATAAACCTGCTTTACAGAACACAGGAGGATCCAGTCCATAAACCTGCTTTACAGAACACAGGAGGATCCAGTCCATAAACCTGCTTTACAGAACACAGGTGGATCCAGTCCATAAACCTGCTTTACAGAACACAGGAGGATCCAGTCCATAAACCTGCTTTACAGAACACAGGAGGATCCAGTCCATAAACCTGCTTTACAGAACACAGGTGGATCCAGTCCATAAACCTGCTTTAGAGAACACAGGAGGATCCAGTCCATAAACCTGCTTTAGAGAACACAGGTGGATCCAGTCCATAAACCTGCTTTACAGAACACAGGAGGATCCAGTCCATAAACCTGCTTTACAGAACACAGGAGGATCCAGTCCATAAACCTGCTTTACAGAACACAGGTGGATCCAGTCCATAAACCTGCTTTACAGAACAGACGAGACAGAGAAGAGGAAAAGGCGTGTTTGGCTTGTCTAAGGTCTTGAGGTCAGGCTGTAGAGAGAGAGACGGTCCTCCTGCTCGGCCACACGGCAGATATTTTAAGGACCTGACAAAAAGGGGAACTGATGCAGAGTGAGAAAAGAGAGAGAGAGACTGACTCGTTCTCCTGTTCGACTTTCTCCCCTTTCTCTCCCTCCCTCGGGCTTTCAATGTAAAGGCTTTATTGGCGTGGGAGACGTGCTTACATTGCCAAAGAAAGTGAAATAGATAATATACAAAAGTGAAATAAACTATCTTGAGCTCTCCTTCTCTCTGGGGCTTTCTCTCGCTCTCTTTCTGGGGTTCTGTGTCTCTCTGGGGCTCTGTCTCTCTCTCTCTGGGGCTCTGTCTCTCTCTCTCTCTCTCTGGGGCTCTCTCTCTCTCTGGGGCTCTCTCTCTCTCTGGGTCTCTCTCCCTCTCTCTCTCTCTGGGGCTCTCTCTCTCTCTCTGGGGGTCTCTCTCCCTCTCTCTCTCTGGGGGTCTCTCTCCCTCTCTCTCTCTGGGGGTCTCTCTCCCTCTCTCTCTCTGGGGCTCTCTCTCCCTCTCTCTCTCTGGGGGTCTCTCTCTCTCTCTCTCTCTGGGCTCTCTCTCTCTCTCTGGGGCTCTCTCTCTCTCTGGGTCTCTCTCTCTCTCTCTCTCTCTGGGGTCTCTCTCTCTCTCTCTGGGGGTCTCTCTCCCTCTCTCTCTCTGGGGGTCTCTCTCCCTCTCTCTCTCTGGGGGTCTCTCTCCCTCTCTCTCTCTGGGGCTCTCTCTCCCTCTCTCTCTCTGGGGCTCTCTCTCCCTCTCTCTCTCTGGGGTCTCTCTCTCTCCTCTCTCTCTCTGGGGGTCTCTCTCTCTCTCTCTCTGGGGGTCTCTCTCTCTCTCTGGGGTCTCTCTCTCTCTCTCTCTCTGGGGGTCTCTCTCTCTCTCTCTCTGGGGGTCTCTCTCTCTCTCTCTCTCTCTCTGGGGTCTCTCTCTCTCTCTCTGGGGCTCTCTCTCTCTCTCTCTCTCTCTGGGGTCTCTCTCTCTCTCTCTCTGGGGGTCTCTCTCTCTCTCTCTCTGGGGTCTCTCTCTCTCTCTCTCTCTCTCTGGGGGTCTCTCTCTCTCTCTCTGGGGCTCTCTCTCTCTCTCTCTCTCTCTGGGGCTCTCTCTCTCTCTCTGGGGCTCTCTCTCTCTCTCTCTCTCTGGGGCTCTCTCTCTCTCTGGGGCTCTCTCTCTCTCTGGGGTCTCTCTCTCTCTCTCTCTCTCTCTCTGGGGCTCTCTCTCTCTCTCTCTCTCTCTCTGGGGCTCTCTCTCCCTCTCTCTCTCTGGGGCTCTCTCTCTCTCTCTCTGGGGTCTCTCTCTCTCTCTCTCTCTGGGGCTCTCTCTCCTCTCTCTCTCTCTGGGGCTCTCTCCCTCTCTCTGGGGCTCTCTCTCTCCCTCTCTCTCTCTGGGGTCTCTCTCCCTCTCTCTCTCTGGGGTCTCTCTCTCTCTCTCTCTCTCTCTGGGGCTCTCTCTCTCTCTCTCTGGGGGTCTCTCTCTCTCTGGGGCTCTCTCTCCTCTCTCTCTCTGGGGCTCTCTCTCTCTCTCTCTCTGGGGCTCTCTCTCTCCTCTCTCTCTCTGGGGCTCTCTCTCTCTCTCTCTCTCTCTCTCTCTCTGGGGTCTCTCTCTCTCTCTGGGGCTCTCTCTCTCTCTCTCTCTCTCTCTCTCTCTGGGGCTCTCTCTCTCTCTCTCTGGGGCTCTCTCTCTCTCTCTCTCTCTCTGGGGCTCTCTCTCTCTCTCTCTCTCTGGGGTCTCTCTCTCTCTCTCTGGGGCTCTCTCTCTCTCTGGGGCTCTCTCTCTCTCTCTCTCTGGGGCTCTCTCTCTCTCTCTCTCTCTCTGGGGCTCTCTCTCTCTCTCTCTCTGGGGCTCTGTCTCTCTCTCTCTCTCTCTGGGGCTCTCTCTCTCTCTGGGGCTCTCTCTCTCTCTCTCTCTCTGGGGGTCTCTCTCTCTCTCTCTCTCTGGGGGTCTCTCTCTCTCTCTCTCTCTCTGGGGCTCTCTCTCTCTCTCTCTCTGGGGCTCTCTCTCTCTCTCTCTCTGGGTCTCTCTCTCTCTCTCTCTCTCTGGGGGTCTCTCTCTCTCTCTCTCTGGGGCTCTCTCTCTCTCTCTCTCTCTCGGGGTCTCTCTCTCTCTCTCTCTCTCTCGGGGTCTCTCTCTCTCTCTCTCTCTCGGGGGCTCTCTCTCTCTCTCTCTCGGGGTCTCTCTCTCTCTCTCTCTCTCTCTGGGGCTCTCTCTCTCTCTCTCTCTCTGGGGCTCTCTCTCTCTCTCTCTCTCTGGGGCTCTCTCTCTCTCTCTCTCTCTGGGGCTCTCTCTCTCTCTCTCTCTCTGGGGCTCTCTCTCTCTCTCTCTCTCTGGGGGTCTCTCTCTCTCTCTCTCTCTCTCTGGGGCTCTCTCTCTCTCTCTCTCTCTGGGGCTCTCTCTCTCTCTCTCTCTCTGGGTCTCTCTCTCTCTCTCTCTCTCTGGGGCTCTCTCTCTCTCTCTCTCTCTGGGGCTCTCTCTCTCTCTCTCTCTCTCTCTCTCTCTCTCTCTCTCTCTCTCTCTCTCTCTCTCTCTCTCTCTCTCTCTCTCTCTCTCTCTCTCTCTCTCTCTCTCTGGGGTCTCTCTCTCTCTCTCTCTCTCTGGGGTCTCTCTCTCTCTCTCTCTGGGGCTCTCTCTCTCTGTCTCTCTCTCTCTCTCTCTGGGGCTCTCTCTCTCTCTCTCTCTCTGGGGCTCTCTCTCTCTCTCTGGGGCTCTCTCTCTCTCTCTCTGGGGCTCTCTCTCTCTCTCTCTCTCTGGGCTCTCTCTCTCTCTCTCTCTCTCTCTCTCTCTCTCTCTCTCTCTCTCTCTCTCTCTCTCTCTCTGGGGTCTCTCTCTCTCTCTCTCTCTCTCTCTCTCTCTCTCTCTCTCTCTCTCTCTCTCTGGGGGTCTCTCTCTCTCTCTCTCTCTCTCTGGGGTCTCTCTCTCTCTCTCTCTCTCTCTCTCTCTGGGGGTCTCTCTCTCTCTCTCTCTCTCTCTCTCTCTCTCTCTCTCTCTCTCTCTCTCTCTCTGGGGTCTCTCTCTCTCTCTCTCTCTCTCTGGGGCTCTCTCTCTCTCTCTCTCTCTCTCTCTCTCTCTGGGGGCTCTCTCTCTCTCTCTCTCTCTCTCTCTCTCTCTCTCTCTCTCTCTCTCTCTCTCTCTCTCTCTCTCTCTCTCTCTCTGGGGCTCTCTCTCTCTCTCTCTCTCTCTCTCTCTCTCTCTCTCTCTCTCTCTGGGGCTCTCTGGGGGTCTCTCTCTGGGGTCTCTCTCTCTCTCTCTCTCTGGGGTCTCTCTCTCTCTCTCTCTCTCTCTCTCTGGGGGTCTCTCTCTCTCTCTCTCTCTCTCTCTGGGGCTCTCTCTCTCTCTCTCTCTCTGGGGTCTCTCTCTCTCTCTCTCTCTCTCTCTCTCTCTCTCTCTCTCTCTCTCTCTCTGGGGGTCTCTCTCTCTCTCTCTCTCTCTGGGGCTCTCTCTCTCTCTCTCTCTCTGGGGGTCTCTCTCTCTCTCTCTCTGGGGCTCTCTCTCTCTCTGGGGCTCTCTCTCTCTCTCTCTCTCTGGGGCTCTCTCTCTCTCTCTCTCTCTGGGGGCTCTCTCTCTCTCTCTCTCTCTCTCTGGGGTCTCTCTCTCTCTCTCTCTCTCTGGGGCTCTCTCTCTCTCTCTCTCTCTCTCTCTCTCTCTCTCTCTCTCTCTCTCTCTGGGGTCTCTCTCTCTCTGGGGCTCTCTCTCTGGGGCTCTCTCTCTCTCTGGGGCTCTCTCTCTCTCTGGGGCTCTCTCTCTCTCTCTCTGGGGCTCTCTCTCTCTCTGGGGCTCTCTCTCTCTCTCTCTGGGGCTCTCTCTCTCTCTCTCTCTCTCTCTCTCTCTCTCTCTCTCTCTGGGGCTCTCTCTCTCTCTCTCTCTCTGGGGCTCTCTCTCTCTCTCTCTCTCTGGGGCTCTCTCTCTCTCTCTCTCTCTCTCTCTCTCTGTCTCTCTCTCTCTCTCTCTCTCTCTCTGGGCTCTCTCTCTCTCTCTCTGGGGCTCTCTCTCTCTCTCTCTCTCTCTCTCTCTCTCTCTCTCTCTCTCTCTCTCTCTCTCTCTCTCTCTCTCTCTCTCTCTCTCTCTCTCTCTCTCTCTCTGGGTCTCTCTCTCTCTCTCTCTCTCTCTCTCTCTCTCTCTCTGGGGCTCTCTCTCTCTCTCTGGGGCTCTCTCTCTCTCTCTCTGGGGCTCTCTCTCTCTCTCTGGGCTCTCTCTCTCTCTCTCTCTCTCTCTCTCTGGGGCTCTCTCTCTCTCTCTGGTCCTCTCTCTCTCTCTCTGGGGCTCTCTCTCTCTCTCTCTCTCTCTCTCTCTCTCTCTCTCTGGGGCTCTCTCTCTCTCTCTCTCTCTCTCTCTCTCTCTCTCTCTCTCTCTGGGGCTCTCTCTCTCTCTCTCTCTCTCTCTCTCTCTCTCTCTCTCTCTCTCTCTCTCTCTCTCTGGGGCTCTCTCTCTCTCTCTCTGGGCTCTCTCTCTCTCTCTGGGGCTCTCTCTCTCTCTCTCTGGGGCTCTCTCTCTCTCTCTCTCTCTGGGGCTCTCTCTCTCTCTGGGGCTCTCTCTCTCTCTCTCTCTCTCTCTCTGGGGTCTCTCTCTCTCTCTCTCTCTCTCTCTCTCTCTCTCTCTCTCTCTCTCTCTCTCTCTCTCTCTCTCTCTGGGCTCTCTCTCTCTCTCTCTCTGGGGCTCTCTCTCTCTCTCTCTGGGGCTCTCTCTCTCTCTCTCTCTGGGCTCTCTCTCTCTCTCTCTCTCTCTCTCTCTCTCTCTCTGGGGGTCTCTCTCTCTCTCTGGGGGTCTCTCTCTCTCTCTCTCTCTCTCTCTCTCTCTCTCTCTCTCTCTCTCTCTCTCTCTCTCTCTCTCTCTCTCTCTCTCTCTCTCTGGGGCTCTCTCTCTCTCTCTCTCTCTCTCTCTGGGTCTCTCTCTCTCTCTCTCTCTCTCTCTCTCTCTCTCTCTGGGGCTCTCTCTCTCTCTCTCTGGGGCTCTCTCTCTCTGGGGCTCTCTCTCTGGGGCTCTCTCTCTCTCTCTCTCTCTGGGGCTCTCTCTCTCTCTCTCTCTCTCGGGCTCTCTCTCTCTCTCTCTCTCTCTCTCTCTCTCTCTCTCTCTCTCTCTCTCTCTCTCTCTCTCTCTCTCTCTCTCTCTGGGGCTCTCTCTCTCTCTCTCTGGGGCTCTCTCTCTCTCTCTCTCTCTCTCTCTCTCTCTCTGGGGTCTCTCTCTCTCTCTCTCTCTCTCTCTCTCTCTCTCTCTCTCTCTCTCTGGGCTCTCTCTCTCTCTCTCTCTCTCTCTCTCTCTCTCTCTCTCTCTCTCTCTCTGGGGCTCTCTCTCTCTCTCTCTCTCTCTCTCTCTCTCTCTCTCTCTGGGGGTCTCTCTCTCTCTCTCTCTCTCTCTGGGGCTCTCTCTCTCTCTCTCTCTCTCTCTGGGGCTCTCTCTCTCTCTCTCTCTGGGGCTCTCTCTCTCTCTCTCTCTCTCTCTCTCTCTCTCTCTCTCTGGGGCTCTCTCTCTCTCTCTCTCTCTCTCTGGGGCTCTCTCTCTCTGGGGCTCTCTCTCTCTCTGGGGCTCTCTCTCTCTCTCTCTCTCTCTCTCTGGGGCTCTCTCTCTCTCTGGGGTCTCTCTCTCTCTCTCTCTCTCTCTCTGGGGCTCTCTCTCTCTCTCTCTCTCTCTCTCTCTCTCTCTCTCTCTCTGGGGCTCTCTCTGGGGCTCTCTCTCTCTGGGGCTCTCTCTCTCTCTCTCTCTGGGGCTCTCTCTCTCTGGGGCTCTCTCTCTCTCTCTCTCTCTGGGGCTCTCTCTCTCTCTCTCTCTCTCTGGGGCTCTCTCTCTCTCTCTCTCTCTCTCTCTGGGGCTCTCTCTCTCTCTCTCTCTCTGGGGCTCTCTCTCTCTCTCTCTCTCTCTGGGGCTCTCTCTCTCTGGGGCTCTCTCTCTCTCTCTCTGGGGCTCTCTCTCTCTCTCTGGGGCTCTCTCTCTCTCTCTGGGGCTCTCTCTCTGGGGCTCTCTCTGGGGCTCTCTCTCTCTCTCTGGGGCTCTCTCTCTCTCTCTCTCTCTCGGGCTCTCTCTCTCTCTCTCTCTCTCTCTCTCTCTGGGGTCTCTCTCTCTCTCTCTCTCTTGGGGTCTCTCTCTCTCTCTCTCTCTGGGGGTCTCTCTCTCTCTCTCTCTCTCTCTGGGGCTCTCTCTCTCTGGGGCTCTCTCTCTCTCTCTCTCTCTCTCTGGGTCTCTCTCTCTCTCTCTCTCTGGGGCTCTCTCTCTCTCTCTCTCTGTCTCTCTCTCTCTGGGGCTCTCTCTCTCTCTCTCTCTCTCTCTCTCTCTGGGGTCTCTCTCTCTCTCTCTCTCTGGGGCTCTCTCTCTGTCTCTCTCTCTGGGTCTCTCTCTCTCTCTCTCTGGGGCTCTCTCTCTCTCTCTCTCTGGGGTCTCTCTCTCTCTCTCTCTCTCTCTGGGGCTCTCTCTCTCTCTCTCTGGGCTCTCTCTCTCTCTCTCTCTCTCTCTCTCTGGGGTCTCTCTCTCTCTCTCTCTCTCTCTCTGGGGCTCTCTCTCTCTCTCTCTCTGGGGCTCTCTCTCTCTGGGGCTCTCTCTCTCTCTCTGGGGGTCTCTCTCTCTCTCTCTGGGGCTCTCTCTCTCTCTCTCTCTCTCTCTCTGGGGCTCTCTCTGGGGCTCTCTCTCTCTCTCTCTCTCTGGGGCTCTCTCTCTCTCTCTCTGGGGCTCTCTCTCTGGGGCTCTCTCTCTCTCTCTCTGGGGCTCTCTCTCTGGGCTCTCTCTCTCTCTCTCTCTCTGGGCTCTCTCTCTGGGGCTCTCTCTCTCTCTCTCTGGGGCTCTCTCTCTCTCTCTCTCTCTGGGGCTCTCTCTCCGGCCTCCTCTCTCTCTCTCTCTGGGGCTCTCTCTCTCTGGGGCTCTCTCTCTCTCTCTGGGGCTCTCTCTCTGGGGCTCTCTCTCTCTCTCTCTCTCTCTCTCTCTGGGGCTCTCTCTCTCTCTCTGGGGCTCTCTCTCTCTCTCTCTGGGCTCTCTCTCTCTCTCTCTCTGGGGCTCTCTCTCTCTCTCTCTCTCTGGGGCTCTCTCTCTCTCTCTCTGGGGCTCTCTCTCTCTCTCTCTGGGGCTCTCTCTCTGGGGCTCTCTCTCTCTCTCTCTGGGCTCTCTCTCTCTCTCTCTCTGGGGCTCTCTCTCTCTCTCTCTGGGGCTCTCTCTCTCTCTCTCTCTGGGGCTCTCTCTCTCTGGGGCTCTCTCTCTCTCTCTCTCTCTCTCTCTCTCTCTCTGGGGCTCTCTCTCTCTCTCTCTCTCTCTCTCTCTCTCTCTCTCTCTCTGGCGCTCTCTCTCTGGGGCTCTCTCTCTCTCTCTCTGGGGCTCTCTCTCTCTCTCTCTCTGGGGCTCTCTCTCTCTCTCTCTCTCTCTCTCTGGGGGCTCTCTCTCTCTCTCTCTCTCTCTGGGGCTCTCTCTCTGGGGCTCTCTCTCTCTGGGGCTCTCTCTCTCTGGGGCTCTCTCTCTGGGGCTCTCTCTCTCTCTCTCTCTCTCTCTCTGGGGCTCTCTCTCTCTCTCTGGGGCTCTCTCTCTCTGGGGCTCTCTCTCTCTCTGGGGCTCTCTCTCTCTCTGGGGCTCTCTCTCTCTCTCTCTCTCTCTCTCTCTCTCTCTCTGGGGCTCTCTCTCTCTCTCTCTCTCTCTCTGGGGCTCTCTCTCTCTCTCTCTCTCTCTCTCTCTCTCTGGGGCTCTCTCTCTCTCTCTCTCTCTCTCTCTCTCTCTCTCTGGGGCTCTCTCTCTCTGGGGCTCTCTCTCTGGGGTCTCTCTCTCTCTCTCTCTCTCTCTCTCTCTGGGGCTCTCTCTCTCTGGGGCTCTCTCTCTCTCTGGGGCTCTGGGCTCTCTCTCTGGGGCTCTCTCTCTCTCTCTCTGGGGCTCTCTCTCTCTCTCTCTGGGCTCTCTCTCTCTCTCTCTCTGGGGGCTCTCTCTCTCTCTCTGGGGCTCTCTCTCTCTCTCTCTGGGGCTCTCTCTCTCTCTCTCTCTCTCTCTCTCTCTCTCTCTCTCTCTCTGGGGCTCTCTCTCTCTCTGGGGCTCTCTCTCTCTGGGCTCTCTCTCTCTCTCTCTCTCTCTCTGGGGTCTCTCTCTCTCTCTCTCTCTCTCTCTGGGGGCTCTCTCTCTCTCTCTCTGGGGCTCTCTCTCTCTGGGGCTCTCTCTCTCTCTCTCTCTGGGGCTCTCTCTCTCTCTCTCTGGGGTCTCTCTCTCTCTCTCTCTCTCTCTCTGGGCTCTCTCTCTCTCTCTCTCTCTCTCTGGGGCTCTCTCTCTGGGGCTCTCTCTCTCTCTCTGGGGCTCTCTCTCTCTCTGGGGCTCTCTCTCTCTCTGGGGCTCTCTCTCTCTCTCTCTGGGGCTCTCTCTCTCTCTGGGGCTCTCTCTCTCTCTGGGGCTCTCTCTCTCTCTCTCTGGGGCTCTCTCTCTCTCTCTGGGGCTCTCTCTCTCTCTCTCTGGGGCTCTCTCTCTCTCTCTCTCTGGGGCTCTCTCTCTCTCTCTGGGGGCTCTCTCTCTCTCTCTCTGGGGCTCTCTCTCTGGGGCTCTCTCTCTCTCTCTGGGGCTCTCTCTCTCTCTCTCTCTCTCTCTCTCTCTGGGGCTCTCTCTCTCTCTCTCTCTGGGGCTCTCTCTCTCTCTCTCTCTCTCTCTCTCTCTCTCTCTCTGGGGCTCTCTCTGGGGCTCTCTCTCTCTCTCTGGGGCTCTCTCTCTCTCTCTCTGGGGCTCTCTCTCTCTCTCTCTCTCTCTCTCTCTCTCTCTCTCTCTCTCTCTCTCTCTCTCTCTCTCTCTCTCTCTCTCTCTCTCTCTCTCTGGGGCTCTCTCTCTCTCTCTCTCTCTGGGGCTCTCTCTCTGGGGCTCTCTCTCTCTCTCTCTCTCTCTCTCTCTCTCTCTCTCTCTCTCTCTCTCTCTCTCTCTCTGGGGCTCTCTCTCTCTCTCTCTCTCTGGGGCTCTCTCTCTCTCTCGGGCTCTCTCTCTCTCTGGGCTCTCTCTCTCTCTCTCTCTCTCTCTCTCTCTCTCTCTCTCTCTCTCTCTCTCTGGGGCTCTCTCTCTCTCTCTCTCTGGGCTCTCTCTCTCTCTCTCTCTCTCTCTCTCTCTCTCTCTCTCTCTCTCTCTGGGGCTCTCTCTCTCTCTCTCTCTCTGGGGCTCTCTCTCTCTCTCTCTCTCTGGGCTCTCTCTCTCTCTCTCTCTGGGGCTCTCTCTCTCTCTCTCTCTGGGCTCTCTGGGGCTCTCTCTCTCTCTCTGGGGCTCTCTCTCTGGGGCTCTCTCTCTCTCTCTCTCTCTGGGGCTCTCTCTCTCTCTCTCTCTCTCTCTCTCTCTCTCTCTGGGGCTCTCTCTCTCTCTCTCTCTCTCTCTCTCTCTCTCTCTCTGGGGCTCTCTCTCTCTGGGGTCTCTCTCTCTCTCTCTCTCTCTCTCTCTCTCTCTCTCTGGGGCTCTCTCTCTCTCTCTCTGGGGCTCTCTCTCTCTCTCTCTGGGGCTCTCTCTCTGGGGCTCTCTCTCTCTGGGGCTCTCTCTCTCTCTCTCTCTGGGGCTCTCTCTCTCTCTGGGGCTCTCTCTCTCTCTCTCTGGGGCTCTCTCTCTCTCTCTGGGGCTCTCTCTCTCTCTCTCTGGGGCTCTCTCTCTCTCTCTCTCTCTCTCTCTCTGTCTCTCTCTCTCTCTCTCTCTCTCTCTCTCTCTCTCTCTGGGGCTCTCTCTCTCTCTCTCTCTCTGGGGCTCTCTCTCTCTCTCTGGGGCTCTCTCTCTCTCTCTCTCTCTCTCTGGGGCTCTCTCTCTCTCGGGCTCTCTCTCTCGGGCTCTCTCTCTCTCTCTCTCTCTCTCTCTCTCTCTCTCTCTCTCTCTCTCTCTCTCTCTCTCTCTCTCTCTCTCTCTCTCTCTCTCTCTCTCTGGGGCTCTCTCTCTCTCTCTCTCTCTGGGGCTCTCTCTCTCTCTGGGGCTCTCTCTCTCTCTCTCTCTCTCTCTCTCTCTCTGGGGCTCTCTCTCTCTCTCTCTGGGGCTCTCTCTCTCTCTCTCTCTCTCTCTCTCTCTCTCTCTGGGGCTCTCTCTCTCTCTCTCTCTCTCTCTCTGGGGCTCTCTCTCTCTCTCTGGGGCTCTCTCTCTCTCTCTGGGGCTCTCTCTCTCTCTCTCTCTGGGGCTCTCTCTCTCTCTCTCTCGGGCTCTCTCTCTGGGGGCTCTCTCTCTCTCTCTCTCTCTCTGGGGCTCTCTCTCTCTCTCTCTCTGGGGCTCTCTCTCTCTCTCTCTCTCTGGGGCTCTCTCTCTCTCTGGGGGCTCTCTCTCTCTCTCTCTCTGGGCTCGCTCTCTCTCTCTCTGGGCTCTCTCTCTGGCCCCTCTCTCTCTCTATGGGCTCTCTCTCTCTCTCTCTCTGGGCTCTCTCTCTCTCTCTGGGCTCTCTCTCTCTGGGCTCTCTCTCTCTCTCTCTCTCTGGGGCTCTCTCTCTCTCTGGGGCTCTCTCTCTCTCTCTCTCTCTGGGGCTCTCTCTCTCTGGGGCTCTCTCTCTCTCTCTGGGGCTCTCTCTCTCTCTCTCTCTCTCTCTCTGGGGGCTCTCTCTCTCTCTCTCTCTCTCTGGGGCTCTCTCTCTCTCTGGGGCTCTGCTCTCTCTCTGGGGCTCTCTCTCTCTCTCTCTGGGGCTCTCTCTCTCTCTCTCTCTCTCTCTCTCTCTCTCTGGGGCTCTCTCTCTCTCTCTCTCTCTCTCTCTCTCTCTCTCTCTCTCTCTCTCTCTCTCTCTCTCTCTCTCTCTCTCTCTCTCTCTCTCTCTCTCTCTCTCTCTCTCTGGGGCTCTCTCTCTCTGGGGCTCTCTCTCTCTCTGGGGCTCTCTCTCTCTCTCTCTGGGGCTCTCTCTCTCTCTCTGGGCTCTCTCTCTCTCTCTCTGGGGCTCTCTCTCTGGGGCTCTCTCTCTCTCTCTCTCTCTCTGGGGCTCTCTCTCTCTCTCTCTCTCTCTGGGGCTCTCTCTCTCTCTCTCTCTCTGGGGCTCTCTCTCTCTCTCTCTCTCTCTCTCTCTCTCTCTCTCTCTCTCTGGGGCTCTCTCTCTCTCTCTCTCTCTCTGGGGCTCTCTCTCTCTCTCTCTCTGGGGCTCTCTCTCTCTCTCTCTCTGGGGCTCTCTCTCTCTCTCTCTCTCTGGGGCTCTCTCTCTCTCTCTGGGGCTCTCTCTCTCTCTCTCTGGGGGCTCTCTCTCTCTCTCTCTGGGGTCTCTCTCTCTCTCTGGGGCTCTCTCTCTCTCTCTCTGGGGCTCTCTCTCTCTCTCTCTCTGGGGGCTCTCTCTCTCTCTCTCTCTCTCTCTCTCTGGGCTCTCTCTCTCTCTCTCTCTCTCTCTCTCTCTCTCTCTCTCTCTCTCTGGGGCTCTCTCTCTCTCTCTCTGGGGCTCTCTCTCTCTCTCTCTCTCTCTCTCTCTCTCTCTGGGGCTCTCTGTCTCTCTCTCTCTGGGGCTCTCTCTCTCTGGGGCTCTCTGTCTCTCTCTCTCTGGGGCTCTCTGTCTCTCTCTCTCTGGGGCTCTCTCTCTCTCTCTCTCTGGGGCTCTCTCTCTCTCTCTGGGCTCTCTTCTCTCTCTCTCTCTCTCTGGGCTCTCTCTCTCTCTGGGGCTCTGGGGCTCTCTCTCTCTCTCTCTCTCTCTCTGGGGCTCTCTCTCTCTCTCTCTCTCTCTCTGGGGCTCTCTCTCTCTCTCTCTCTGGGGGCTCTCTCTCTCTCTCTCTCTCTGGGGGTCTCTCTCTCTCTGGGCTCTCTCTCTCTCTCTCTCTCTCTCTGGGGCTCTCTCTCTCTCTCTCTCTCTCTGGGCTCTCTCTCTCTCTCTCTCTCTGGGGCTCTCTCTCTCTCTCTCTCTCTGGGGCTCTCTCTCTCTCTCTCTGGGGCTCTCTCTCTCTCTCTCTCTCTGGGGCTCTCTCTCTCTCTCTCTGGGCTCTCTCTCTCTCTCTGGGCTCTCTCTCTCTCTCTGGGGCTCTCTCTGGGGCTCTCTCTCTCTCTCTCTCTCTCTGGGGCTCTCTCTCTCTCTCTCTCTCTCTCTGGGTCTCTCTCTCTCTCTCTCTCTCTCTGGGCTCTCTCTCTCTCTCTGGGGCTCTCTCTCTCTCTCTCTGGGGGCTCTCTCTCTCTCTCTCTCTGGGGCTCTCTCTCTCTCTCTGGGGCTCTCTCTCTCTGGGGCTCTCTCTCTCTCTCTGGGGCTCTCTCTCTCTCTCTCTGGGCTCTCTCTCTCTCTCTCTCTCTCTGGGGCTCTCTCTCTCTGGGGCTCTCTCTCTCTCTGGGGCTCTCTCTCTCTCTCTCTGGGGCTCTCTCTCTCTCTCTGGGGCTCTCTCTCTCTCTCGGGCTCTCTCTCTCTCTCTCTCTCTCTGGGGCTCTCTCTCTCTGGGGCTCTCTCTCTCTCTCTGGGCTCTCTCTCTCTCTCTCTGGGGCTCTCTCTCTCTCTCTCTGGGGCTCTCTCTCTCTCTGGGGCTCTCTCTCTCTCTCTCTGGGCTCTCTCTCTCTCTCTCTGGGGCTCTCTCTCTCTCTGGGGCTCTCTCTCTCTCTCTCTGGGGCTCTCTCTCTCTCTCTCTCTCTCTCTCTCTCTGTCGGGGGGGCTCTCTCTCTCTCTCTCTGGGGCTCTCTCTCTCTCTCTCTCTCTCTCTGGGGCTCTCTCTCTCTCTCTCTCTCTGGGTGTCGGGCTCTCTCTCTCTCTCTCTCTCTCTGGGGCTCTCTCTCTGGGGCTCTCTCTCTCTCTCTGGGGCTCTCTCTCTCTCTCTCTCTCTCTCTCTCTCTCTGGGGCTCTCTCTCTCTGGGGCTCTCTCTCTCTCTGGGGCTCTCTCTCTCTCTCTGGGGGGCTCTCTCTCTCTCTGGGGCTCTCTCTCTCTCTCTCTGGGGCTCTCTCTCTCTCTCTCTGGGCTCTCTCTCTCTCTCTCTCTCTGGGGCTCTCTCTCTCTCTCTCTGGGGCTCTCTCTCTCTCTCTCTCTCTGGGGCTCTCTCTCTCTCTCTCTGGGCTCTCTCTCTCTCTCTGGGTCTCTCTCTCTCTCTCTCTCTCTGGGGCTCTCTCTCTCTCTGGGGCTCTCTCTCTCTCTCTCTGGGGCTCTCTCTCTCTCTCTCTGGGGCTCTCTCTCTCTCTCTCTGGGGCTCTCTCTCTCTCTCTCTGGGGCTCTCTCTCTCTCTCTGGGGCTCTCTCTCTCTCTCTCTGGGGCTCTCTGGGGCTCTCTCTCTCTCTGGGGCTCTCTCTCTCTCTGGGGCTCTCTCTCTGGGGCTCTCTCTCTCTCTGGGGCTCTCTCTCTCTCTCTGGGGG
>NC_088235.1:1466635-1479135 GCF_036934945.1 Oncorhynchus masou masou
TAGAGCGAGGACAGAGGGAAGAGAGACGGATTAGAGCGAGGACAGAGGGAAGAGAGACGGATTAGAGCGAGGACAGAGGGAAGAGAGACGGATTAGAGCGAGGACAGAGGGAAGAGAGACGGATTAGAAGGAGGACAGAGGGAAGAGAGACGGATTAGAGCGAGGACAGAGGGAAGAGAGACGGATTAGAAGGAGGACAGAGGGAAGAGAGACGGATTAGAGCGAGGACAGAGGGAAGAGAGACGGATTAGAAGGAGGACAGAGGGAAGAGAGACGGATTAGAGCGAGGACAGAGGGAAGAGAGACGGATTAGAAGGAGGACAGGGGGAAGAGAGAAGGATTAGAAGGAGGACAGGGGGAAGAGAGAAGGATTAGAAGGAGGACAGGGGGAAGAGAGAAGGATTAGAGCGAGGACAGAGAGGGAAGAGAGACGGATTAGAGCGAGGACAGAGAGGGAAGAGAGACGGATTAGAGCGAGGACAGAGAGGGAAGAGAGACAGATTAGAGCGAGGGAAGAGAGACGGATTAGAGCGAGGACAGAGGGAAGAGAGACGGATTAGAGCGAGGACAGAGGGAAGAGAGACGGATTAGAGCGAGGACAGAGGGAAGAGAGACGGATTAGAGCGAGGACAGAGGGAAGAGAGACGGATTAGAGCGAGGACAGAGGGAAGAGAGACGGATTAGAAGGAGGACAGAGGGAAGAGAGACGGATTAGAGCGAGGACAGAGGGAAGAGAGACGGATTAGAGCGAGGACAGAGAGGGAAGAGAGACGGATTAGAGCGAGGACAGAGAGGGAAGAGAGACGGATTAGAGCGAGGACAGAGAAGGAAGAGAGACGGATTAGAGCGAGGACAGAGAGGGAAGAGAGACGGATTAGAGCGAGGACAGAGAGGGAAGAGAGACGGATTAGAGCGAGGACAGAGAGGGAAGAAAGACGGATTAGAGCGAGGACAGAGAGGGAAGAGAGACGGATTAGAGCGAGGACAGAGGGAAGAGAGACGGATTAGAAGGAGGACAGAGGGAAGAGAGACGGATTAGAGCGAGGACAGAGGGAAGAGAGACGGATTAGAAGGAGGACAGGGGGAAGAGAGAAGGATTAGAAGGAGGACAGGGGGAAGAGAGAAGGATTAGAAGGAGGACAGGGGGAAGAGAGAAGGATTAGAGCGAGGACAGAGAGGGAAGAGAGACGGATTAGAGCGAGGACAGAGAGGGAAGAGAGACGGATTAGAGCGAGGACAGAGAGGGAAGAGAGACAGATTAGAGCGAGGGAAGAGAGACGGATTAGAGCGAGGACAGAGGGAAGAGAGACGGATTAGAGCGAGGACAGAGGGAAGAGAGACGGATTAGAGCGAGGACAGAGGGAAGAGAGACAGATTAGAGCGAGGACAGAGGGAAGAGAGACGGATTAGAGCGAGGACAGAGGGAAGAGAGACGGATTAGAGCGAGGACAGAGAGGGAAGAGAGACGGATTAGAGCGAGGACAGAGAGGGAAGAGAGACGGATTAGAGCGAGGACAGAGAAGGAAGAGAGACGGATTAGAGCGAGGACAGAGAGGGAAGAGAGACGGATTAGAGCGAGGACAGAGAGGGAAGAGAGACGGATTAGAGCGAGGACAGAGAGGGAAGAAAGACGGATTAGAGCGAGGACAGAGAGGGAAGAGAGACGGATTAGAGCGAGGACAGAGGGAAGAGAGACGGATTAGAGCGAGGACAGAGGGAAGAGAGACGGATTAGAGCGAGGACAGAGGGAAGAGAGACGGATTAGAGCGAGGACAGAGGGAAGAGAGACGGATTAGAGCGAGGACAGAGGGAAGAGAGACGGATTAGAGCGAGGACAGAGGGAAGAGAGACGGATTAGAGCGAGGACAGAGGGAAGAGAGACGGATTAGAAGGAGGACAGAGGGAAGAGAGACGGATTAGAGCGAGGACAGAGGGAAGAGAGACGGATTAGAAGGAGGACAGAGGGAAGAGAGACGGATTAGAGCGAGGACAGAGGGAAGAGAGACGGATTAGAAGGAGGACAGAGGGAAGAGAGACGGATTAGAGCGAGGACAGAGGGAAGAGAGACGGATTAGAAGGAGGACAGGGGGAAGAGAGAAGGATTAGAAGGAGGACAGGGGGAAGAGAGAAGGATTAGAAGGAGGACAGGGGGAAGAGAGAAGGATTAGAGCGAGGACAGAGAGGGAAGAGAGACGGATTAGAGCGAGGACAGAGAGGGAAGAGAGACGGATTAGAGCGAGGACAGAGAGGGAAGAGAGACAGATTAGAGCGAGGGAAGAGAGACAGATTAGAGCGAGGACAGAGGGAAGAGAGAACTCCCTGCAGTAACAATCACATAGCTGCTGCTCTTTCATTAAACCCAGAGCCCTGTATTTCAAGATGTTAGGGAGGACAATTAACATTCAATTCATAATGGATATTTGTACACCGCAATTACTCGTGTACTGTGCAGCGCAGTACACACACAGTAGATGGGTCTACCGTCTCACCCAGCGGCAGGTATCTGGAGGGTAACACTGTATATCTGGAGGGTAATACTGTATATCTGGAGGGCAATACTGTATATCTGGAGGGTAAACTCAGCCAGTCTATAGTATCTGGAGGGTAATACTGTATATCTGGAGGGCAATACTGTATATCTGGAGGGCAATACTGTATATCTGTAGGGCAATACTGTATATCTGGAGGGTAATACTGTATATCTGTAGGGCAATACTGTATATCTGTAGGGCAATACTGTATATCTGGAGGGTAATACTGTATATCTGGAGGGTAATACTGTATATCTGGAGGTTAATACTGTATATCTGGAGGGTAATACTGTATATCTGGAGGGCAATACTGTATATCTGGAGGGCAATACTGTATATCTGGAGGGCAATACTGTATATCTGGAGGGCCATACTGTATATCTGGAGGGCAATACTGTATATCTGGAGGGCAATACTGTATATCTGGAGGGCAATACTGTATATCTGGAGGGCAATACTGTATATCTGGAGGGTAATACTGTATATCTGGAGGGTACTACTGTATATCTGGAGGGTAATACTGTATATCTGGAGGGTAATACTGTATATCTGGAGGGGAATACTGTATATCTGGAGGGGAATACTGTATATCTGGAGGGGAATACTGTATATCTGGAGGGCAATACTGTATATCTGGAGGGTAAACTCAGCCAGTCTATAGTATCTGGAGGGTAATACTGTCGTTCTCAACCAACATCATGGCGGTGGCCCGTTCCTAATAATAATAATAATAATAATCTGTTCCTGTAGGTTCATGCTCTACAACATCCGCAGAGTACGACCCTGCCTCACACAGGAAGCGGCGCAGGTCCTAATCCAGGCACTTGTCATCTCTCGTCTGGATTACTGCAACTCGCTGTTGGCTGGGCTCCCTGCCTGTGCCATTAAACCCCTACAACTCATCCAGAACGCCGCAGCCCGTCTGGTGTTCAACCTTCCCAAGTTCTCTCACGTCACCCCGCTCCTCCGCTCTCTCCACTGGCTTCCAGTTGAAGCTCGCATCCGCTACAAGACCATGGTGCTTGCCTACGGAGCTGTGAGGGGAACGGCACCGCAGTACCTCCAGGCTCTGATCAGGCCCTACACCCAAACAAGGGCACTGCGTTCATCCACCTCTGGCCTGCTCGCCTCCCTACCACTGAGGAAGTACAGTTCCCGCTCAGCCCAGTCAAAACTTTTCGCTGCTCTGGCCCCCCAATGGTGGAACAAACTCCCTCACGACGCCAGGACAGCGGAGTCAATCACCACCTTCCGGAGACACCTGAAACCCCACCTCTTCAAGGAATACTTAGGATAGGATAAGTAATCCTTCTCACCCCCCCTTAAATGATTTAGATGCACTATTGTAAAGTGGCTGTTCCACTGATGTCAGAAGGTGAATTCACCAATTTGTAAGTCGCTCTGGATAAGAGCGTCTGCTAAATGACTTAAATGTAAATGTAATGTATATCTGGAGGGTAATACTGTATATCTGGAGGGTAATACTGTATATCTGGAGGGCAATACTGTATATCTGGAGGGCAATACTGTATATCTGGAGGGCAATACTGTATATCTGTAGGGTAAACTCAGCCAGTCTATAGTATCTGGAGGGTTAACTCAACCAGTCTACAGTATCTGTAGGGTAAACTCAGCCAGTCTATAGTATCTGTAGGGTAAACTCAGCCAGTCTACAGTATCTGTAGGGTAAACTCAGCCAGTCTACAGTATCTGTAGGGTTAACTCAGCCAGTCTATAGTATCTGTAGGGTAAACTCAGCCAGTCTATAGTATCTGTAGGGTAAACTCAGCCAGTCTATAGTATATGTAGGGTAAACTCAGCCAGTCTATAGTATCTGGAGGGTAATACTGTATATCTGGAGGGTAATACTGTATATCTGTAGGGTAATACTGTATATCTGGAGGGTAATACTGTATATCTGTAGGGTAATACTGTATATCTGGAGGGCAATACTGTATATCTGGAGGGTAATACTGTATATCTGGAGGGTAATACTGTATATCTGTAGGGTAATACTGTATATCTGGAGGGCAATACTGTATATCTGGAGGGTAATACTGTATATCTGGAGGGTAATACTGTATATCTGGAGGGTAATACTGTATATCTGGAGGGCAATACTGTATATCTGGAGGGTAATACTGTATATCTGGAGGGCAATACTGTATATCTGGAGGGCAATACTGTATATCTGGAGGGTAATACTGTATATCTGGAGGGCAATACTGTATATCTGGAGGGTACTACTGTATATCTGGAGGGTACTACTGTATATCTGGAGGGTAATACTGTATATCTGGAGGGCAATACTGTATATCTGGAGGGCAATACTGTATATCTGCAGGGTAAACTCAGCCAGTCTATAGTATCTGGAGGGTAAACTCAGCCAGTCTATAGTATCTGGAGGGTAATACTGTATATCTGGAGGGTAATACTGTATATCTGGAGGGTAATACTGTATATCTGGAGGGCAATACTGTATATCTGGAGGGCAATACTGTATATCTGGAGGGCAATACTGTATATCTGGAGGGCAATACTGTATATCTGGAGGGTAATACTGTATATCTGGAGGGTAATACTGTATATCTGGAGGGTAATACTGTATATCTGGAGGGTAATACTGTATATCTGGAGGGTAACACTGTATATCTGGAGGGCAATACTGTATATCTGGAGGGTAATACTGTATATCTGGAGGGCAATACTGTATATCTGGAGGGTAAACTCAGCCATTCTACAGTATCTGTAGGGTAAACTCAGCCAGTCTACAGTATCTGTAGGGTAAACTCAGCCAGTCTACAGTATCTGGAGGGTAAACTCAGCCAGTCTACAGTATCTGGAGGGTAAACTCGGCCAGTCTACAGTATCTGGAGGGTAAACTCGGCCAGTCTACAGTATCTGGAGGGTAAACTCGGCCAGTCTACAGTATCTGGAGGGTAAACTCAGCCAGTCTACAGTATCTGGAGGGTAAACTCAGCCAGTCTACAGTATCTGGAGGGTAAACTCAGCCAGTCTTCAGTATCTGTAGGGTAAACACAGCCAGTCTATAGTATCTGTAGGGTAAACTCAGCCAGTCTATAGTATATGTAGGGTAAACTCAGCCAGACTATAGTATCTGTAGGGTTAACTCAGCCAGTCTATAGTATCTGTAGGGTAAACTCAGCCAGTCTTCAGTATCTGTAGGGTAAACTCAGCCAGTCTTCAGTATCTGTAGGGTAAACTCAGCCAGTCTATAGTATCTGTAGGGTAAACTCAGCCAGTCTATAGTATCTGTAGGGTAAACTCAGCCAGTCTATAGTATCTGTAGGGTAAACTCAGCCAGTCTATAGTATCTGTAGGGTAAACTCAGCCAGTCTTCAGTATCTGGAGGGTAAACTCAGCCAGTCTATAGTATCTGGAGGGTAAACTCAGCCAGTCTATAGTATCTGGAGGGTAAACTCAGCCAGTATTCAGTATCTGTAAGGTAAACTCAGCCAGTCTATAGTATCTGTAGGGTTAACTCAGCCAGTCTTCAGTATCTGTAGGGTAAACTCAGCCAGTCTATAGTATCTGTAGGGTAAACTCAGCCAGTCTATAGTATCTGTAGGGTAGACTCAGCCAGTCTATAGTATCTGGAGGGTAAACTCAGCCAGTCTATAGTATCTGGAGGGTAAACTCAGCCAGTCTATAGTATCTGGAGGGTAATACTGTATATCTGTAGGGTAATACTGTATATCTGGAGGGTAATACTGTATATCTGGAGGGTAATACTGTATTTCTGGAGGGTAATACTGTATATCTGGAGGGTAATACTGTATATCTGGAGGGCAATACTGTATATCTGGAGGGCAATACTGTATATCTGGAGGGTAATACTGTATATCTGGAGGGTAAACTCAGCCAGTCTTCAGTATCTGGAGGGTAATACTGTATATCTGTAGGGTAAACTCAGCCAGTCTATAGTATCTGTAGGGTAAACTCAGCCAGTCTACAGTATCTGTAGGGTAAACTCAGCCAGTCTACAGTATCTGTAGGGTAAACTCAGCCAGTCTACAGTATCTGTAGGGTAAACTCAGCCAGTCTACAGTATCTGTAGGGTAAACTCAGCCAGTCTATAGTATCTGTAGGGTAAACTCAGCCAGTCTACAGTATCTGTAGGGTAAACTCAGCCAGTCTACAGTATCTGTAGGGTAAACTCAGCCAGTCTACAGTATCTGTAGGGTGAACTCAGCCAGTCTACAGTATCTGTAGGGTGAACTCAGCCAGTCTACAATATCTGTGTCAGTCCAGCTATATACACACAGACATCTGACAGAGATATATACACACAGACGGCGTCAGACACACACACACACACACACACACACACACACACACACACACACACACACACACAATAAGCACATTTCCAGCCACAGTTGTCATACCGTATAAAACAAGTCCAGACAGCTGTGATGGAAACAGGATGTTTCAGTACAATTTAAAATGCTGGCAGAAAGTTTTCGTTCGACATGGTGGGATTTTTTTGTGTCAGTAAAATTAATTATGTGAGAAATGGAAACGTCTTTGTGCACAAATATTGATATAATAACCATCAAAGTAGAGAGTCAGGAGATGACATGGTGTGTGGTCATCCCACTACAACTCAAACCATTAAACTACAGATGAAATCAGATGAACTTCACAGGGGGGTGAAAAAACACAGCGATGCTGCTGTCCAATAGACATCCAGGGTTTTATTCTGAGGACATGACAGGGGGGTGAAAGAGCACAGCGATGCTGCTGTCCAATAGACATCCAGGGTTTTATTCTGAGGACATGACAGGGGGGTGAAAGAGCACAGCGATGCTGCTGTCCAATAGACATCATGGGTTTTATTCTGAGGACATGACAGGGGGGTGAAAGAGCACAGCGATGCTGCTGTCCAATAGACATCCAGGGTTTTATTCTGAGGACATGACAGGGGGTGAAAGAGCACAGCGATGCTGCTGTCCAATAGACATCCAGGGTTTTATTCTGAGGACATGACAGGGGGTGAAAGAGCACAGCGATGCTGCTGTCCAATAGACATCCAGGGTTTTATTCTGAGGACATGACAGGGGGTGAAAGAGCACAGCGATGCTGCTGTCCAATAGACATCATGGGTTTTATTCTGAGGACATGACAGGGGGTGAAAGAGCACAGCGATGCTGCTGTCCAATAGACATCCAGGGTTTTATTCTGAGGACATGACAGGGGGTGAAAGAGCACAGCGATGCTGCTGTCCAATAGACATCCAGGGTTTTATTCTGAGGACATGACAGGGGGTGAAAGAGCACAGCGATGCTGCTGTCCAATAGACATCCAGGGTTTTATTCTGAGGACATGACAGGGGGTGAAAGAGCACAGCGATGCTGCTGTCCAATAGATATCCAGGGTTTTATTCTGAGGACATGACAGGGGGGTGAAAGAGCACAGCGATGCTGCTGTCCAATAGATATCCAGGGTTTTATTCTGAGGACATGACAGGGGGGTGAAAGAGCACAGCGATGCTACTGTCCAATAGACATCCAGGGTTTTATTCTGAGGACATGACAGGGGGGTGAAAGAGCACAGCGATGCTGCTGTCCAATAGATATCCAGGGTTTTATTCTGAGGACATGACAGGGGGTGAAAGAGCACAGCGATGCTGCTGTCCAATAGATATCCAGGGTTTTATTCTGAGGACATGACAGGGGGTGAAAGAGCACAGCGATGCTACTGTCCAATAGACATCCAGGGTTTTATTCTGAGGACATGACAGGGGGTGAAAGAGCACAGCGATGCTGCTGTCCAATAGACATCCAGGGTTTTATTCTGAGGACATGACAGGGGGTGAAAGAGCACAGCGATGCTGCTGTCCAATAGACATCCAGGGTTTTATTCTGAGGACATGACAGGGGGTGAAAGAGCACAGCGATGCTGCTGTCCAATAGACATCCAGGGTTTTATTCTGAGGACATGACAGGGGGTGAAAGAGCACAGCGATGCTGCTGTCCAATAGACATCCAGGGTTTTATTCTGAGGACATGACAGGGGGTGAAAGAGCACAGCGATGCTGCTGTCCAATAGATATCCAGGGTTTTATTCTGAGGACATGACAGGGGGTGAAAGAGCACAGCGATGCTGCTGTCCAATAGACATCCAGGGTTTTATTCTAAGGACATGACAGGGGGGTGAAAGAGCACAGCGATGCTGCTGTCCAATAGACATCCAGGGTTTTATTCTGAGAACATGATGATCCACGCTGGACTGACGTTCAATAATTAAAACTAAATACATGCTATTCAATCTATCACTGCCCACACCTGCCCGCCCATCCAGCATCACTACTCTGGACGGCTCTGACTTAGAATACGTGGACAACTACAAATGCCTGGGTGTCTGGTTAGACTGTAAACTCTCCTTCCAGACCCACATCAAACATCCCCAATCCAAAATTAAATCTAGAATTGGCTTCCTATTTCGCAACAAAGCATCCTTCACTCATGCTGCCCTCGTTAAACTGACCATCCTACCAATCCTTGACTTCGACTTCCAGTGTTTAATTGCCATATTGTAATTACTTCGCCACCATGGCCTATTTATTGCCTTACCTCCCTTATTTGAACTCCCTGAAAATAGACTGTTTTCTTTTGTCCTACTGTATTCTTGACTGTATGTTTGTTTTGCTCAATGTGTAACTCTGTGTCGAACTGCTTTGCTTTATCTTGGCCAGGTCGCAATTGTAAATGAGAACTTGTTCTCAAATAGCCTACCTGGTTAAATAAAGATGAAATAAAAAAATATATTAAAAAAAATAAATAATCTCATGTAGACCAGCCCAGCTGCAGAGCCCACCGGCACCGTGTCTACCGGGCTGCAGAGCCCACCGGCACCGTGTCTACCGGGCTGCAGAGCCCACCGGCACCGTGTCTACCGGGCTGCAGAGCCCACCGGCACCGTGCCTACCGGCACCGTGTCTACTGGGCTGCAGAGCCCACCGGCACCGTGTCTACTGGGCTGCAGAGCCCACCGGCACCGTGTCTACTGGGCTGCAGAGCCCACCGGCACCGTGTCTACTGGGCTGCAGAGCCTACCGGCACCGTGTCTACTGGGCTGCAGAGCCTACCGGCACCGTGTCTACTGGGCTGCAGAGCCTACCGGCACCGTATCTACTGGGCTGCAGAGCCCACCGGCACCGTGTCTACTGGGCTGCAGAGCCCACCGGCACCGTGTCTACTGGGCTGCAGAGCCCACCGGCACCGTGTCTACTGGGCTGCAGAGCCTACCGGCACCGTGTCTACTGGGCTGCAGAGCCTACCGGCACCGTGTCTACTGGGCTGCAGAGCCTACCGGCACCGTGTCTACTGGGCTGCAGAGCCCACCGGCACCGTGTCTACTGGGCTGCAGAGCCCACCGGCACCGTATCTACTGGGCTGCAGAGCCCACCGGCACCGTGTCTACTGGGCTGCAGAGCCCACCGGCACCGTGTCTACCGGGCTGCAGAGCCTACCGGCACCGTGTCTACTGGGCTGCAGAGCCCACCGGCACCGTGTCTACTGGGCTGCAGAGCCCACCGGCACCGTGTCTACTGGGCTGCAGAGCCCACTGGCACCGTGTCTACTGGGCTGCAGAGCCCACTGGCACCGTGTCTACCGGGCTGCAGAGCCCACCGGCACCGTGCCTACCGGGATGCAGAGTCCACCAGCACCGTGTCGACCCGCACCGTGTCTACCCCGCACCGTGTCTACCCCGCACCGTGTCTAAGCCCGCACCGTGTCTAAGCCCGCACCGTGTCTACCGGGATGCAGAGCCCACCGGCACCGTGTCTACTGGGCTGCAGAGCCCACCGGCACCGTGTCTACTGGGCTGCAGAGCCCACCGGCACCGTGTCTACTGGGCTGCAGAGCCTACCGGCACCGTGTCTACTGGGCTGCAGAGCCCACCGGCACCGTGTCTACTGGGCTGCAGAGCCCACCGGCACCGTGTCTACTGGGCTGCAGAGCCCACCGGCACCGTGTCTACTGGGCTGCAGAGCCCACCGGCACCGTGTCTACTGGGCTGCAGAGCCCACCGGCACCGTGTCTACTGGGCTGCAGAGCCTAATGGCACCGTGTCTGCTTGCTGTTGGCTCATCAGTTGAGAATGCCACGAAAACATATTGAACATTAAGTTTTCATGCACCAAATAAAAACCTAAGATAAAAAGTACATTTTGTGAGCACAACGTCATCACACACGGGGTTTATCCACAACAAGTCTGGTGGAACCACCACTGGTGGGAAAATACATATATTCTCTTCATGCAGATTCTAGAGAATTCATATGGAAATCAGTGGCCAACTGGATTACAACCTGGCTACTCACAGAGAGAAACACACGAGTAGACAGGAACACCAGCCCCTCCCTACTGCAAGAGCAGAAAACACTGGCTGAGAGACAACATGACATGGCAAACAGAGAGACAGGGAGACAAGATGACATGGCAGACAGAGACAGGGAGACAACATGACATGGCAAACAGAGAGACAACATGACATGGCAGACAGAGACAGGGAGACAACATGACATGGCAAACAGAGAGACAACATGACATGGCAGACAGAGACAGGGAGACAACATGACATGGCAGACAGAGAGACAACATGACATGGCAGACAGAGAGACAACATGACATGGCAGACAGAGAGACAACATGACATGGCAGACAGAGACAACATAACATGGCAGACAGAGAGACAGAGACAACATGACATGGCAGACAGAGAGACAGAGACAACATGACATGGCAGACACAGAGACAAAATGACATGGCAGACAGAGAGACAGGGAGACAACATGACATGACAGACAGCGAGAAAGAGAGACAACATGACATGGCAGACAAAGAGACAGGGAGACAACATGACATGGCAGACAGAGAGACAACATGATATGGCAGGCAGAGAGACAACATGACATGGCAGGCAGAGAGACAACATGACATGGCAGACAGAGAGACAGAGAGACAACATGACATGGCAGACAGAGAGACACCATGACATGGCAGACAGAGAGACACCATGACATGGCAGACAGAGAGACACCATGACATGGCAGACAGAGAGACACCATGACATGGCAGACAGAGAGACACCATGACATGGCAGACAGAGAGACACCATGACATGGCAGACAGGGAGACAACATGACATGGCAGACAGAGAGACAGGGAGACACCATGACATGGCAGACAGGGAGACAACATGACATGGCAGACAGGGAGACAACATGACATGGCAGACAGGGAGACAACATGACATGGCAGACAGGGAGACAACATGACATGGCAGACAGAGAGACAGGGAGACAACATGACATGGCAGACAGAGAGACAGGGAGACAACATGACATGGCAGACAGAGCGACAGGGAGACAACATGACATGGCAGACAGAGAGACAACATGACATGGCAGACAGAGAGACAGGGAGAGAACATGACATGGCAGACAGAGAGACAACATGACATGGTAGACAGGGAGACACCATGACATGGCAGACAGAGAGACACCATGACATGGCAGACAGGGAGACAACATGACAGAGAGACAGGGAGACAACATGACATGGCAGACAAAGAGACAGGGAGACAACATGACATGGCAGACAGAGAGACAGGGAGACAACATGACATGGCAGACAGAGAGACAGGGAGACAACATGACATGGCAGACAGAGAGACAGGGAGACAACATGACATGGCAGACAGAGAGACAGGGAGACAACATGACATGGCAGACAGAGAGACAGGGAGACAACATGACATGGCAGACAGAGACAACATGGCAGACAGGGAGACAACATGGCAGACAGAGAGACAACATGGCAGACAGAGAGACAACATGGCAGACAGAGAAGAGCCTCATTCTGCAGTCAGGCAGTCACTGTGGAAGACAGAGCACATGGAAATACAAATCCCCTGCTCTGCAGCTCTGGCTCTGGCAGGGA